>NC_041010.1:23466460-23770597 GCF_004193775.1 Glycine soja | reverse complement strand
ATTATGGTAGATACATTGCCTATGTTCTACTACGAGAAGCTGATAGGATATATGCCGGCTAACTTTGCAGACCTCGTCTTCGCCGGAGAAAGAATCGAGTCCGGACTGAGGAAAGGCAAGTTTGAATATGCCTCCAACGCTGCCCCCAACAACAATAGAAGAGCCCCAGTGGTGGGCACACGGAAAAAGGAAGGAGATACCCACGCAGTCACCACCGCCCCAACATGGATGAAAACGCCCCAAAACGCCCAAAACTCATACCAACACAACCACCCGAACTTTTCGATCTGAGCCGGAAGTTCCCTCCCAACTCAACTGGAAGGGCCTCCCACAACTGAAAAAACGCCTGCCCAACATGCAGCTCCAGCCATTCCCCGGCCAGCCAATAATACAACTCCTGGCGCGAACTATAACAATGCACGACGCCCCCCGAGAGACGAGTTCTCTCCTGTTCCCATGGCGCATTCCGAGTTGTGGCCCTCATTATTGGAAAATCATTTGGTGGTGGCCATACCCGGGAAGGTCTTCCAGCCACCATACCCCAAGTGGTACAACTCAAATGCCACATGCGCATACCATAGTGGAGCCCCCGGACACAACATTGACTCTTGCCTGCCATTCAAGTATAAGGTGCAACACCTAATAAATACAGGCTGGCTATCATTCCAAGAAGAGGGCCCCAACGTTAAAACCAATCCACTAGCTAGTCATGGAGGAGCTAGCGTAAACGCCATCGAAAAGGATAGGCTGTCAAGGTTAAAGAGATTAGAAGATGTGGCTACGTCTAGACGATTCATCTACCAATCGCTGCAGGCAGCATGCATGGTCTCTCGTGGCGGAGGCGAAAGTGACGAATGTCTGCTTCATCTCGAGGAATCACACGACATGGAAACCTGCCCCGCGGTGGAAGAGTTACTTCAACGGCTCATGGACTGGGGGTAGCTCGAAGTGTCTGAGGGAGATAGGGAAGAACCGCAGATTTGCATGCAGTCCGCAGAAAGGAAGGTTCCCCCAACCCCCAAAGCCCTAGTAATATGCTTCACTAGGAATATGACCGGCTCCAGGTCCGAGTACTCCCCGACGGTGCCCAAGCCAACATCATTTTCCTATCAAAGCAATAAGGTCGTTCCACAGAAGTATACCCCCCCCCTTTTGGAGATAGGGCTGCAACCGAGGTTGACTCCTTGTCAGCCAAGGTGACCAACATTACCGGCCTTAGTGGCGTAACCCGCAGTGGCCGGGTGTTCGCTCCCCCTCACTCGGTGGAATTTCCCTCCAAGGGGAAAGCACCCATGATACAAGAGCCCGCAGACGCGGCCACCCCCTCAAAAGAAGTGGATCCCCCGGTGGTAAAAGGAGCTGAAAAGAAAGAAGGTCTTCAAGGAAAGGCGGTGACCTTGGAAGAGGCTCATGAGTTCCTTCGTCTCATACAACAAAGTGAGTTTAAAGTAGTTGAGCAACTGAATAAAACTCCGGCAAGGATCTCTTTGCTCGAACTGCTCATAAACTCTGAGCCTTATCGTGCACTATTGGTAAAGGTCCTCAATGAAGCCCACGTAGCACACGACATCTCAGTCGAGGGTTTTGAAGGTATTGTTAATCATATAACTACCAATAACTATATTGCATTCGCGGAAGAAGAGATTCCTATGGAGGGGAGAGGGCACAACAAGGCTCTACATGTGTCTGTCAGATGCATGGACCATGTCATCGCTAAGGTGCTCATCGACAATGGTTCAAGTTTAAATGTGATGCCAAAGACCACCTTGGAGAAGCTTCCTTTTAATGCGTCACGTCTAAAACCAAGTTCGATGGCAGTACGAGCCTTTGACGGTAGTCGGCGGGAGGTGATGGGGGAAATCGACATCCCCATTTAGATAGGCCCCCACACTTGCAATGTGGTTTTCCAAGTGATGGACATAAATCCCGCCTACAGCTGCCTTTTGGGGAGACCCTGGATTCACGCGCTAGGAGTGGTCCCTTCGACGCTTCACCAGAAATTGAAATTCGCGGTTGGTGGACTCTTGGTGATAGTGTCAGGCGAAGAAGATATGTTGGTGAGCTGCCCTCCTCCGCGCCATATGTAGAAGCAGCGGAGGAATCATTGGAAACAACTTTCCAATCCTTCGAGGTGGTGAGTTGTGCCTCTGTGGAAACGAGTCCGTTGCTACCTTGTCTCTCTAATGCGACCATAATGCTTAGGCACGGTTATGAGCCCGGAATGGGTCTGGGCAAGGACAGCCACAGGAATGCCGATGTGGTCGACATTAGGGGTAACCCGTACAAATATGGGTTGGGGTATGAACCCGAGAAACTAGGAAGAAGGAATGCACCGTCAAGACTCCGGGCAGATAGGGCATGGCCCGGCCATGTTAGCCAGTGTTTCACAAGTTTCGGGATAATGTTCGAGGAAGAGGTGGCGGCAATAGGGAGGAATCTCCACAAGATCCGCCAAGTTTCGTGTGACCATGCCATCCCAATTCCTAAGTGGGGAATTGGCGCGTGATGAGCTAATCGGAAGTCTATACCGCTGATTCAATGTAATTAGAGGCTATAGATTCCTTTCTCTTTTGTTTTGTGAAACCTACCTTATTAAATAAACAAAGAGATCTTGTTTTATCTGTTCTTGCGATTCCACCTTTTCTCATATCATTTTGCATGTTTTTGTTTTTGTCTTGAATGGTATAGATGTGAGGGTCGATTCTTTGAGGATCCTAACAACGAGGGTTTGATAATCAATTTTGACCGAGAAGTAAGTCAAACAATAAACGAAGAAGAGGAAGAGGGCATCCTTTCACCAGAGTTGGAGAGATTGATCGCTCAGGAAGAACGCGAAATGAAGCCTCACCAAGAGGAAACCGAACTGATAGACTTAGAGACCGGAGAGGGAAAAAAAGAAGTGAAAGTAGGAACCGGTATGACCGCACCTATCCGCCAAGGTTTGATAACCCTTCTTGAAGAATATCAAGACATCTTTGCGTGGTCGTACCAAGACATGCCAGGTCTGGACCTCGACATTGTGCAGCATAAGTTGCCATTGAATCCTGGGTCTTCCCTAGTTAAGCAAAAACTATGAAGGATGAGACCCGAAATGTCTTTGAAAATTAAAGAAGAAGTGAGAAAGCAGTTCGATGCGGGTTTCTTGGCTGTAGCTCGATACCCGGAGTGGGTAGCCAACATTGTCCCGGTTCCAAAAAAGGACAACAAAGTGCGAATGTGTGTAGACTATCGGGACTTAAACCGAGCCAGTCCTAAAGACAATTTTCCCTTGCCACACATTGATATATTGGTAGATAATACAGCCAAGTTCCCCCTTTTCTCCTTTATGGATGGTTTCTCAGGGTATAATCAGATAAAGATGGCACCCGAAGATGTGGAGAAGACTACTTTCGTCACCCTATGGGGAACATTCTGCTACAAAGTGATGGCCTTCGGGCTGAAAAATGCTGGGGCAACCTATCAGCGTGCCATGGTAGCGTTGTTCCACGACATGATGCATAAAGAGATAGAATTCTATGTAGATGACATGATTGCCAAATCTCGGACCGAGGACAAACACCTCGTCAATCTGCGTAAGCTGTTTGGAAGGCTCAGAAATACCAACTGAAACTAAACCCCGCCAAGTGCACCTTCAGGGTGAAATCGGGGAAGTTATTGGGATTTATCGTGAGCCAGAAAGGGATAGAGATAGATCCCGAGAAAGTGAAGGCCATTCTTGAAATGCCAAAGCCACGCACGGAGAAGCAGGTTCGAGGTTTCTTGGGCAGGTTGAATTACATCGCGAGGTTTCCTGTGGAACAACGACTGCCAAGAGGCCTTCGAAAAAATCAAACAGAGCCTCGTGAATCCCCCGGTGCTCATGCCACCTGTAACAGGAAGACCTCTTTTCCTGTACATGACTGTGTTAGATGAGTCTATGGGGTGCATGTTGGGTCAACACGATGACTCTGGGAAAAAGGAACAAGCCATTTACTATTTAAGCAAGAAGTTTACCGCCTGTGAGATGAATTAGTCAATGTTGGAAAGGACGTGCTGTGCCTTGGTATGGGCGTCACATTGTCTTAGGCAGTACATGCTCAGTCATACCACGTGGCTTATTTCCAAAATGGATCCCGTGAAATACATCTTTGAGAAGCCGGCCCTCACGGGACGAATTGCTAGGTGGTAGGTACTACTATCTGAATTCGATATTGTGTACGTCACCCAAAAGGCGATAAAGGGAAGTGCCTTGGCAGATTATTTGGCCCAACAACCCCTCCAAGATTATCGGCCGATGCACCCTGAGTTCTCGGATGAAGACATCATGGCCCTATTCGAAGAGAAGCGGATGCACGAGGATATAGACAAATGGATTGTTTGTTTCGATGGGGCATCTAATGCTTTGGGCCATGGAGTAGGGGCAGTCCTTGTATCCCCAGATGGTCAATGTATTCCTTTCACGGCCAGGCTAGGTTTTGATTGTACCAACAATATGGCCGAATATGAAGTGTGCGCCCTTGGGATTTAAGCGGCCATTGATTTTGACGTAAAGCTACTCAAAGTGTATGGAGACTCGGCTTTGGTAATACGCCAGTTGAGAGGAGAATGGGAAACTAGGGATCCAAAGTTGATACTCTATCAAACTCATATCTTGAAGTTAGCCAAATTCTTTGACGACATTTCTTTCCACCATATACCTCGGGAAGAAAACCAAATGGCCGATGCATTGCCCACCTTGGCATCCATCTTTCAACTTGCCTCACACGGGGATCTGCCGTACATTGAATTCAAATCTTGGGGCAAGCCGACACATTGTTGTGCGATAGAGGAAGAGCAAGATGGGAAACCGTGGTATTTCGACATCAAACAGTATGTCGAAAACAAAGAATATCCACTAGGGATTTTCGACAATGACAAAAGAACGTTAAGGAGATTGGCTACTGGTTTCTTTGTGAGTGGTACTATCCTGTACAAACGAAACCACAACATGACCCTCCTGCGATGCGTAGATGCCAAAGAGGCGAACTACATGATTGAGGAAGTCCACGGGGGTTCATTTGGGACACATGCCAATGGGCATGCTATGGCCAGGAAGATCCTTAGAGCAGGTTATTACTGGCTCACTATGGAAAGCGATTGCTGCGCCTATGTAAGGAAATGCCATAAATGTCAAGCATACGCGAACAATGTCAATGTTCCGCCACATCCTCTGAATGTCATGTCCGCCCCTTGGCCTTTTTCCATGTGGGGGATAGATGTCATTGGGGCCATCGAACCCAAAGCTTCAAATGGTCATCGCTTCATTCTCGTGGCAATAGATTATTTCACCAAATGGGTCAAATCGGCTTCTTATACCAATGTCACGAGGAGTGTGGTGGTCAAATTCATAAAGAAGGAACTGATTTGTCGATACAGACTCCATAGGAAGATCATTACTGACAATGGCACCAATCTGAATAACAAAATGATGCAGGAAATGTGCGGGGATTTCAAGATCCAGCATCATAACTCGACCCCCTATCGGCCAAAGATGAACGGGGCTGTGGAGGCTGCAAATAAAAATATTAAGAAGATTATTCAGAAGATGATGATGTCATAAAAAGATTGACATGAGATGTTGCCTTTTGCCCTGCATGGATATCGAACCTCGGTACGAACTTTTACTGGGGCAACGCCGTATTGCTTGGTTTGTGGGATGGAAGCGGTACTCCCATTTGAGATAGAGGTCCCTTCCCAGAAGATACTAGCGGAATCAGGCCTAGAAGAATCAAAGTGGGCTCAAACACGCTATGACCAACTCAACCTTATTGAAGGTAAGCATTTGACGGCCATGAGCAATGGGCACCTATATCAACAAAGGATATTACTTTGGTTATTAATCAATTCATTCAAGGAAACTTCCAAAGAAAAACGTCCGATTGATTTTTTTGATTATTTTATTTAAAGATATTTTGATTATTTTATTATTATTTTTCAAGATATTTTGATTATTTTATTATTATTTTGCTTTTTTGGTTTAACCGAGGTTACAACGTGAACGATCGGTTAGATTTTGTTTTAAAAGTGATTAAACGAGATTACAACACAAATGATCGGTTGAAATTCATTTTATCATTTATTAGGCGAGATAGCGGCTTAAACGATCGGTTAAAGCTCGTTAAAAACAGAAGAAAAGAAAACCGAAAATGAACGAAATAAAGATGAAAGCTAAAAAAACAAGAAATGAATTGAAAGTCTCGGATTCGAAAACTTACCCGTTGAAGAACGAAGAACGGATGAAGAACGACGGAAAACCTTCACGGCTGAGGGATATTTAGAACAGCCTCCTTTCGCCTATTTATAGGAAAAAAGGGGGAGGAAGTTGCCGCCCAACTTGCCCAGGCGAGCTGGATTGCTTCCTCCGAAAGCAACCCTGCTTCAAAAATATTCTGGAAGGGTCTAGATTCGAAATTTTGAAAATTGCTATTTGCACCCCGCTTTTGATAAGTTCACCCCCCCTTCTTTCGTAATTTTATGAAAAAGTTACAGAAGTTTTACAGAAGCATATAGGACTTGACTTTCTTCTTTTTTTCTCTTCCTTCTCACCCATATTAAGTGAAATATGTTTATTTAGGGTTTTAGGAATTTTATAGAAACTTTAAGCAAGCATATAGGACTTGATTTCCCTCTTTTTCCTCTTCTATTTCACCGATATTAAGTGAATTAGGCTTACTCAAAGTTTTAGGAATTTGACAGAAGCATTACGAAAGCTTCAGAAGCTCCGGAAACCAATTTCTAACAAAACGTGGAGGATCTTGATAAGTTCACCCCTCCCCTTTGCTAAATGCACTCCTTTTTATTTACACATCCCTGTTTATTAAATACACTCCCTCTACCCTTTTTTTGCTGATTCTTTTTCCGTAACGTTACGAAACTTTATGAATTACGTAACGATACTTGTTTTCTTTCCGTAATGTCACGAAACCTTACGGATTACACAACCGTCCCTTCTTTGGCTTCCGGAATGTTACGGAACTTTACGGATTGCGCATTAACACTTCCTTTCAACTCCCAACATGTCGCGGAATTTCACGGATTGCCTAACGATGGGTGTCAAGTACCTCGAAGTTGATGCAATCCTACCCCGCAAGGGCATTGGATAGAAAACTCCAAGTAGATTGGGCCAGAGATGCAAGAGAAGGCCCTAGGGTTCTTATGAGCCTTAGGGTAGATTTCGGGCCCATGGGCTAAGTACGAGCCCACTTATCTTTGTAAATATTAGATTAAGGTTTCATTATTTTTGGGCCTTGTATTTAGGGCTCCATAATGTAGGTAGGGTACCCTAGAAATATAGGATTTTTCAGCCCTTGTATTTTAGGGCACCTAGACTAGTTTTTGTATTAGGGGTAGTTTTGTAATTTCACATGCACTAAGTGGATATTTGATGTGTGTGGTTGGAAATAAATTTAATTGAATTGGTAGAAGCCCAATCCAATTAAATTTTAGAGGGGGAGGTGAGCATTTGCTTACTACACCCCATTGCCACATCATATAGTCACACTTTGTGCATGTCCTTCATGCTTTTCATGCCTCATGACACCTAAGCACACTTAGTGGAGAATCTTGGAATTGATCTTGGATTAGTGGGCTGAACCATAACTAAAATTCACTAATCATAATTAGTGAAATTTTGGCTCCAAAGTTTGGCTCCACAAATTCAATTTCAAATTCAAGTGAAATTTGAATTTCCCTCCAATTTTGTGTGACACTTAGGCTATAAATAGAGGTCATGTGTGTGCATTTTTTTCAACTTTGATGATTTGAATATTAAACTTCAGATTTCAAAGCTCATTTAGAGCACAAAATTTCGTGCTCTTCTCTCCCTCTCCCTTCATTCATCTCCATCTTCCTCCAAGCTCTTATCCATGGCCTCCTATGGTGGTGAGCTTCTTCTAGACTCATCTTCTCCTTGAAGTGGCGTCTCCTCTCTCTCTCCCTTTCTCCATTCCGCTTCCATTCATCTTCCAAGAAGCAAAGGAATCCATTGATGAAGAAGATCCTAGGCCTACAAGCTCCAATGGAGCTTGCATCAGAAGTGGTCAAGCAAGGGTCGCATCCAAAACAAACAGATGGTCCCCGGACAAAATTAGGGTATGACAATTGCCCCTCTTTACTTGTCTTTTATTGCAGATAAAAGGGAAGTAAAGATAAGACACTAATTTCGTTCGAGCGGAACACCATTTGGCCGGTCAATCTCCCCGCCAACGAAACCTGCAAAAATTTTGAAAATGATCAGCACCGAACGACCAACATCATCCTGATACTGCCGAATTCGTTCCTCTTGGTTGACACAAGGCGCAGAATGACCATAATTTTTCTCTGAGTGCCATCGGACACGATTGTCTCTGAATGGCGGAATGGTGTGCGGAATGACCATAATTTGTCTCTGCATGTCATCGGGATCGCCGCCTATGGATGACAAAAGGGCGCAGAATGACCATAATTTGTCTCTGCGTGCCATCGGACACGATTGTCTCTGAATGGTGAAAGGGTGTGCGGAATGACCATAATTTGTCTCCGCATGTCATTGGGCTCGCCGCCTCTGGATGACAAAAGGGCGCAGAATGACCATAATTTGTTTCTACGTGCCATCGGACACGATTGTCTCCGAATGGCGAAAAGGTGTGCAGAATGACCATAATTTATCTCTGCATGTCATCGGGCTCGCCGCCTCTGGATGACAAAAGGGCGTAGAATGACCATAATTTGTCTCTGCGTTGCATCGGACACGATTGTCTCCAAATGGCAAAAAGGTGTGCGGAATGACCATAATTTGTCTCCACATGTCACACGACCTCAAGGTCAGTATGACAGAGATTGTGGGGCGGCCGACAAAAGCGAAGCTCTTGCTCCTACGTATCCTCATTGAGGAACTCAGACCTACGTAGTTCTGGATAACTTGTGAGACTAAAATAGCCTCGGTGTTTTCCTTACTAAAAAATGTGAACATGCTTTAGTAAGGAGACAAAACTTCCAACTGATCAGAGCAACATATACTTTTTGGATGAAAAACAATGTGTCTACCGGGGAAGGAGAGTATGCTGATGAAATTTTCTCATAACCATAAATGAGATTTTGAATGTTAGCATTTAGAGGAAACACTGGGTCCAACAAAAATAGAAGGAAATCGCTCAAAGTGTATCAATCTCACACGGGTAAGTGTTTCATCCTAATTCCGAACCATAGATATGTCATGACTTGATTTTGCAAATTATTTCCTATCAAATCAAAGATTACACGTGATCAGGGATCAATAGGACTTTTCTTGGGAATGGGCTTTCTGGTGGGAAATGTGGCTTTGAGTGTTCTTGGCCTTTTCCTTTTCTGTTTTTGTTTAGTGTGAGGTGAACAAGCCACCGACGCATAGGATTTTGGTTGGCAATCAAAGGGAGAGGACCACTTTAGGTCGTGGTTTCCTTTCTTTTCTTGTTTACTTGGTGACAATCCCGTATCGTTCAGATATTGTCTAGTCCAAAGACCTTTCTGCATATTTCTGCTGTTTTCTTCCGATCCTTGATCGGGAATTTTCTTTCTTTTGTGTTCTTGCTTTCTCTCACTCCTTGATTGGGAATTTTCTTCTTTTGCTTTCTTTTTTTGTTTTCTTCCGAGGGCAAGGTTTTTTGGTAAGTTGGGATTTTGGCTCAAGGCTTGTAAAACGGCTGGACATGATATCTGTCAGGGTTTGGCCAGCGGTTTGGGGATAAAGGGAATGTCCTACATTATTTCCATGATACACATGCAATAATGATGATTAGGAAATTTTATGCAAAACTGGTCATGCATGCACCCATGTGGACACTCAAGCATCAAGTTTTTATGGTCATGTGATGCTAGGGCTCATGATTCATTTCCTCTATTTAAATCAACCCGATGTTTCCAAAATATGTTCTTTTTATCAATTTGTGCATTCATCCGAGTCCATTTTGGGTGTTCGGGAAAATTTTCACAGCATTCACCCTTCAGGTGTATACACATTTTTTTTCAAACACTGGTTATGATCAGTGAATTTTTTCAAAGAAAAGTTGGAAGTTATCTCTTTTCAAAAGCATGTTAGTTTTTTAGCTAGACAACTTATTATTATTTTTTTTTCTTTTTTCTCTCTTTTTCTTTTTCCATGAGGTATTTTGCTACCTAAACATATGTATATTTTTGTGAGGTATTTTGCTATATACATGCGTGTCTAAGGTATCTTGCTACCTAAACATACATACATACATATATATATATATATATATATACATATTGTGAGGTATGTTTGCTATATACATGCTATCATACCCTAATTTCGTCCGGGGACCATCCGTTGTTGGATGCGACCCTCGCTCGACCACTTCGAGGTATTTGGCACCCATCGTTAGGCAATTTGTGAAGTTCCGAGGCATGCCGGAAGCCAAAAGAAAAGCGTTGTAGCACAATCCGTGAAGCTTCGTGACATGTCGGAAATTAAAAGGAAGTGTTAGTACGCAATCCGTAAAGTTCCGTAACGTTCCGGAAGGCAACAAAGGGATGATTACGTAATTCGTAAGGTTCCGCAACATTACGGAAAGAAAACAAGTATCATTACAAAATTCGTAAGTTTCCGTAACTTTACGGAAAAAGAATCACCAAAAAATGGCAGGGGGTGTATTTAGTAAAAATGGGGGTTCAAATAGCAACCAGACCCACTTGGGCCTTCCAGGATGTTCCTCCAGAAGGCGGTTGCTTCTGGAGGAAGCAAACTAGCTCACCTGGGCGAGCTTGGTGGCAAACATCTCCTTCCTTCTATAAATAGGGGAAAGAGGGAAGAACAAAAATGTTAATCAATTCATTCAAGGAAACTTCCAGAGAAAAATGTCCGATTGATTTTTTTGATTATTTTATTTAAAGATATTTTGATTATTTTATTATTATTTTTCAAGATATTTTGATTATTTTATTATTATTTTGCTTTTTTTGGTTTAACCGAGGTTACAACGTGAACGATCGGTTAGATTTTGTTTTAACAGTGATTAAACGAGATTACAACGCAAATGATCGGTTGAAATTCATTTTATCATTTATTAAGCGAGATAACGGCTTAAACGATCGGTTAAAGCTCGCAAAAAACAGAAGAAAAGAAAACCAAAAATGAACTGCTTCAAAAATATTCTGGAAGGGTCCAAATTCGAAATTTTGAAAATTGTTATTTGCACCCCCCTTTTGATAAGTTCACCCCCTTCTTTCGTAATTTTACGGAAAAGTTACGGAAGCTTTACAGAAGCATATAGGACTTGACTTTCTTCTTTTTTCTCTTCCTTCTCACCCATATGAAGTGAAATATGTTATTTAGGGTTTTAGGAATTTTACGGAAGCTTTAAGCAAGCATATAGGACATGATTTCCCTCTTTTTCCTCTTCTATTTCACCAATATTAAGTGAAATAGGCTTACTCAAAGTTTTAGGAATTTTACGGAAGCATTACAAAAGCTTCAGAAGCTCCGGAAACCATTTTCCAACAAAACGTGGAGGATCTTGATAAGTTCACCCCCTCCCCTTTGCTAAATGTACTCCTTTTTATTTACACACCCATGTTTACTAAATACATCCCCTCTGCCCTTTTTTTCTGATTCTTTTTCTGTAACGTTACGGAACTTTACGAATTACGTAACGATACTTGTTTTCTTTCCGTAATGTCATGAAACCTTACGGATTACGCAATCGTCCCTTCTTTGGCTTCTGGAATGTTACAAAACTTTACGGATTGCGCATTAACACTTCCTTTCAACTCCCAACATGTCGTGGAATTTCACAGATTGCCTAACGATGGGTGTCAAGTACCTCGAAGTGGTCAAGCGAGGGTCGCATCCCAACAAACAGATGGCCCCCAGACGAAATTAGGGTATGACAGACATTATTTCATCTAGATCTTATCTTATCTTATCTTATCTAGATTTGATTTGATTTTACTTATGGGCTTGGATTTAAAACAGATTTGTAAGCTTTGGGGCTGAAAAAAACTATATAACATCACCAAGGGTCTAGTTTAGCTCTTCTCTCTCTCCTTTCTCTCTTCTATTTTTCGTTTTTAGTTTTAGTCTCTCTTCTCTTTCTCTTTTATTTTCGGTTTTTTACAATTCCAGTTCAGACTTTTAGTTTTATCAATAAAATTTCGTTCTCTATTTGATCAATGGAAGGCTAAGTCCGAAGCGTTATTTTCTCTTGAGGATCAAGCACAGTTCTCTTTGAGGTTCTATTATTACTGTTAAATTCTGTTCAGTTTTTCCTCTTCACTAATTACTCTGAATTTGTTCCTATTAATTCATGCATGCTTAGTGCTTGATTAATTATCTCTGCGCTTAATTTACATTCATGCTTAATGATCATTTATGAGTAATTGGTGTGTGTGATGCTTAATCACATAATGAATGCTTTATGTTAAATTTCGCTTAGTAATTTAATTTAGGGTTGGATTAAGTGGTTGAACTGATAAAGGATAAATTCTCACAACCTAGGATAAGAGACTTGCTTGTGAATCAAGGGGAAGCAACGTATTTTAATTTTGATAAATTCTAATTCAATTTTACTTGCTGTTTAATTTACAAAAGCAAACAACCCCCCCCCCCCCCAATTTGTTACTATTTCCTACTATCTGTTATGAACATTTGGTGTATCATTGCTCGTTGGGAAACGACCTAGGATCACTTCCTGGTTACTATATTTTAATATTTATTTGATTCGGGTACGGCCTCGATCAATAAACCCATTCCTCAGGAGCCACCATTTGCACCAGCACTGGACCTGAACGAGGATGCATAAGATCACTCACAAGATGATTGACAGGATCTTCTTGCATTTTGAACAGTTTATTATTATTATTATTATTATTATTATTATTATTATTATTATTATTATTATTATTATTATTATTATTATTATTCTGCTTTTAGTTCATTTTATGTTTATGTTTTAGTTTCTTTAAATTTTAGTCAGTTTAAATTTTAGTTTGTAGTTGTAGTTGTTTGGTAGCTTGTGCGAAAGCATGATTGAATAGTGAATTGATTATATGCAGTGGTTTGATGTTGATGTTGAAACTGAGTGTTTGTTGATTGGCCTGAATGATCAATTGTATGAATTGAGTGGATTGGAATGCGTAAATCATATGACTTGAATGAGCATGCTGATGTGAATCTGACTAGGAGCAGATCGCTTGATACAGGCTGTAGAGTTTTTTGGATGACGCCACTTCCAGTGAAGGAAGATAAGTCAGGGTAGACGCCACTTTCGGTGAAGGAAGATAAGTCAGAGTAGACGCCACAAGGATTACCTTGATAAGTCTGAGATTGGTTCAACAAGGAACCCAGAGAGAAGCTCTCACCAAATTTTATGAAAATGCCAAAAGTTTTTTTTATTGAAAACAAAAACCAATACTTATAGTGTATCTGAACAAAAAGATAAAAATAAACATGGGCCTTCTAAACAGTTTGGGCCAAAATTACAATAAATAAAAATTATTAATAAAAATAGAACATATTTATTATGGGCCTTCAAATTAATGTGGGCCTTCAGCAACAATTAATAGTCTTGATAATGTCTCTGCCTCTAGGCCTTCATCCTTGTCCACTTGGGCCATCATCCTTCTCCACTCGGGGGCTTTGTCCTTCTGCACTTGGGCCTTCGTCCTTCTCCACTTGAGCCTTTAGCCTGTATTTGACCAGTTTTAGGATTCTCATCATTCCCTCCTTCTTGGAAAACATTTGCCCTCAAATGTCCAAGATCATCACTGGGTTCAAGTACCACTTCCTTCCTTTTCTTGTTGGCTTGCTTGGTATAACTTTCATTCTTCTTTGCAATTTGCACCTTCACTTGGTCATACAATCTTTTCACATACTCAACTTTGGCCTGTGCATCCTTATGTTGAGTCTCTTGGGGCTTGCTGTTGTAAGTTGGCTTGTTAGGCAATGAAGCTTCTGGAAGGAGATCAACTTGATGATCTATGCTTCTTGAAGGTGGCAGTCCATGAGGAATCTCCTTGGGAAAGACATCTTTAAATTCCTGCAATAAGGGTTGAACACTAGGAGAAACATAAATAGTTAACTGATTAGAATTATCACTCTCTCTCTCTCTCTCTTGTGTATCACTCCATCTCTCAAGTGTATCACTCTTCCTTTTTCTATTTCTCTATGATGCCTCACTATTGTCTCTCTCTTGTTCTCTCTTTTCTCTCCTTCTGATTTGGTCATCACACACTTCTCTGAGGGATAGAGGTTTATGAATAATTTTTTGGTCGTGGTGCTGGAAAGAAATCTTGTTGGTGAAGCCATCATGCACTGCTTTGGTGTCCTCTTCAATGTTAGCCCTCACTAGTGCCATCTCCATGTAGTACTCCTCAACAATCAAACTTCCCTGGGGTAACCTCTGGAGTTTTTGTCGCATGGTTCTACTGTAGCTAGTTGGAACATACCTCTTTCGCATAACCCTTCTCATCTCAGTCCATGTATCTATCTCCCGCCCTTCTTCTCTCTTCATCTCTTTTTGATTTTTCTTCCACCAAACAAGGGCATAGTCTGAGAATGTAGCTGCTGCTAACTTCACCTTCTGCTCTTCCGGATAATCATTGTAGGAGAATGCATGTTGAATCTTCATCTCCCAGGTAAGGTAGGCGTCTGGGTCACTCCTGCCTTTAAAAGAGGATACATTGAGTTTTAGTCCCTCAATTCTGTCTTGCCCCTCTATTCGGTTCGATCCATCATTGACCCTTCTGTTGCCACCATAAGGTCTCCCAACATTTGGATTCATTTGGTGCTCTAGTCCTTCTATTTGCCTGTAGAGCTCTTCATTGTTACGTTTCAACAAACGTTGCATTTGTGTAGTCATCGCGTCCAGTAATAAGCGTAGAAATCCGTCCAGTTGATGATATACACCACCATTGTCACCAACTCCTGCCATGATTAAGGAACAAAGAATTTTGCAGTAATTTTAAAAAAAAATTCAGGACCTCACCACACTCTACTCACGTGTTTCTCTCTTTGATGGTAGTTCACTCGTGTTTGATGCTCTCAATATAGGCTTTTGTGTGATGTTTTCACTTTTGCCTTTTACCACTCACTCCCTCTTAAGTTCCTGGATGAATCAAATTAGACACACAAGGTATATAACAAGAAAGACAGTTTAATTATCACTGTGTAGCAGATTTAATTTGGATAACAAATCAGATTTGATTTTGGTTAACAGATTAGACTTGATTTGGATTTAGATTTGATTTGGATAACATATTAGACTTGATTTGGATAGCAGATTGGATTTGATTTGGATAACAAATTAGATTTGATTTGATTTGGATAACAAATCTGATTTGAATAACAAATTTTGATTTGATTTGATTTGGATAACAGATCAAATTTGGATAACAAATTAGATTTAATTTGGATTACAGATATGATAACAAATAATATAACAGATAGGATAACATATAAGATAACATATATGACAAGTAAACTTCAAATGCTCATAACTTTTGTTACGGTTGTCTGTTTAAGACCCACTATATATCAAAACGCTCAAAATTCAGAGGAGAATCTAGATAAAGGGATTTGATCCACTATTTTCTTTCCAAAAAAAACACCTCTAAATGCCTCAATTTCGTGTTCAAAGATCAAACACCCACTTATATTTTTCAAAATTTTTGCAACTTTTTTTTTGACACAAAGTGTGAAAGACACAAGAAACAAGAACAAGAACCTGACAAGAACAAGAACAAGAATGCAAATAACAGAACTAGGACAAAAACACAAACCTGAACAGAATACAAAGAAAAAGATTTGGATAGGATAAAACCTGTATCAAGAGTCGAAGCTCTGATACCAGATGATGTGAACCTTACGGGACGGAACGTTTGATATAGGCTGTAGAGTTTTTTGGATGACGCCACTTCCAGTGAAGGAAGATAAGTCAGGGTAGATGCCACTTCCGGTGAAGGAAGATAAGTCAGAGTAGACGCCACAAGGATTACCTTGATAAGTCTGAGATTGGTTCAACAAGGAACCTAGAGAGAAGCTTTCACCAAATTTTATGAAAGTGCCAAAAGTTTTTTTTATTGAAAACAAAAACCAATACTTATAATGTATCTGAACAAAAAGATAAAAATAAACATGGGCCTTTTAAACAGTTTGGGCCAAAATTACAATAAATAAAAATTATTAATAAAAATAGAACATATTTATTATGGGCCTTCAAATTAATGTGGGCCTTCAACAACAATTAATAGTCTTGATAATGTCTCTGCCTCTGGGCCTTCATCCTTCTCCACTTGGGCCATCATCCTTCTCCACTCGGAGGCTTTGTCCTTCTCCACTTGGGCCTTCGTCCTTCTCCACTTGGGCCTTTAGCCTGTATTTGGCCAGTTTTAGGATTCTCATCGCATGCAGTCATTAGAAGATAAAGAACATGAAATTAGGATTATGACTGAAAATGCTAGTCAACTTGTCATAATGATTGTGAAGGAATGCATTAATCGTAACCCGGTGAGAAGTGTGATCTTAATTGTGAGAGAAATGACCAACATTGGGTAATGATGTTTGCATGAGTCTCTGAAATATGGAATGAATGCATGAATTTGAGGATGATGAAGGCCATGTTTTGATTGTAAATAGCCACTTAGCCAAAAAGCTTACCTTGTGTATAAATGAATTAATCCCTTGCACCCAATTTGAGCTGAAAGTATGTTTGATTGATTGAACCTTGAGCCTGTACATTTTATCTCCTGCTACCTTGTCTTAGATTGTAGGAAAGCATTATTCATAGAAAAGAATCTTGGTTCAAGGCAAATTTGTCCCAAATTTGGGGGAGTTACTAGGTGAAAGAGTGAAATGGAGACTTCACTGGGGAAGAAAAGAGCAACGCACACAGTCTGTTAATAAGCATGTGTTAAAAAAATTGTAATTATAAAATAAAAGTGTGAGTGTGCTGCCATCTAATATAAAGAAAGCTAAGTGTAAAGAAAGGGGCAAGTAATAGGATTGGGAATAAAAAGAAAAAGGTTGATCTATGGATGAATGCTCTCCTAGAATCGAAGCTTTTGCATCCTAGAAAAACCATGAATTGTTTGCAGCCCAGCCTCATTACAAGCCTAGAAAAGTCCTTCGGATTCAATTTGTGTGTTTATAATCGTATGGCATGAGATGACTTGCAAAGATTGAGACTTATGTTGGTTGTTGCTTGATGGATAAGCCTAAACACTTGTGCTTGAGTGAAACAGTGACCGTGAGGCTTTGGTTAATGATTCTTCCTTGATATTTGTCATTCTTACTAGTTTATTTCAGTTTTGAGGCTTAATAATTGTTCCTATCTTTGAAAGGCTGCATGTTTTGTGAAGGGCTGTTGATTGAAGCATTTTATGACATTCATTTCATGTGATTGAATTTTCTTGAGACAAACACAATTTTGAATAACCACTGTAGATATTATCACTTAAGGACAAGTGAGTTGTTCTTTCTTTGGGAGAGTTTGTTAGTCGTCTTATACGACTAACTTTTGTATAGAAAACTTTTACAAAATGTGTATATTTTTCCCCAATTTACAGTTCTTTTGTAGGATTGTACATAATGTTGGCTTTGCTTTGATCTTTGTTCATTAGGAGCCTCTTTGATTGGATTTAATGTTAAATTCTCTACAAGCATTGGGCTTAGCGCGCATCTTGGGCTAAGCGCAACATCAGCGTGCTTAGCATAAAGAAGGCATCTGGAAGAGCATCTGAATTGCAAGCTCGCGCTCAGCGCGAGATCAGCTCGCTAAGCGAGTCATTTGTCGCTTTCCAGGCTCAGCGCGAGATTGGCGCTAAGCTCAAATCCACTTACTCATGCTAAGCGCGACAATGGCGCTAAGTGCAATGGCGAATTCTGTGAGCCCTTTTTAAGCCTGAAATATCAGAAGAAAAAGAGAATTTGGAGGGTGAATTTTTAGAGAGAATAATCACCACAGAGAGCTTTGGAGTGTGGACTGCAAAGAACGAAGAAGCAGAGCAAGGAGCCAAGTTCTCAACTTTTAAAGAGATTAGGGAGTTTTTGAGTGATTATGAGGTGCCAAGAGGTAGAGGAGGCATCCCTCCTCTTCTATAAGCAAGCAATTTCTTCTGATTCCTTCTCTTTTGTGTAAAAGGTGTTTTCTTGCCATGGAAGGCTAAAACCCTCAGTTGGGGAATTCTATTGAACAATTGATGTAAACTCTTTCTCATATCTAATTAAATATGTTTTATGTGTTCATTGCTTCTATCAGTGCTTGATTGTTACATGCTTTTGGTCTGATCACCCATTGGTGTGTGCTGTTAGGAACTTTAGCATTGAAAGATGTATTGTTTCCTTAGAACTGGATAGGGTAGGATTAGGTAACCGTAAGTCTAGACACGAAGTGCAGTAATTTAGTTTTCTATTATGTTGTGATTATAATGTTGTTCTGATTTTTCTAAGTTCAACAAGAGACATCTGCGAACGAAGTTTAATTAGAATTAGGCTAAACTCATGAGACATCGGTGTTTAGTACTGGAGCCTTCAGCATAGAACACAAAAACATTCTTAATTAGAGAAACATATTTAATTGCATCAACTTGTTCAGTAGGAAGACCCAACGCTTTTAGATAACTGTTTTAACACTTATTTGCTCATGTTTACTATTTTTCTAATTAGGATATATTACACTTTTACTTCAATTCACATTTATTAATTTCTGTTTACAAAATGCATGATTATTGAACAAAACGTGGCTAAATAAACAAGTTCCATGTGTTCGATACTCGGATCATTCCATTTTAATTAAATACTTGACGACCCGGTGCACTTGCCGGTTAAACCACTTCCGCATAAAACGAGTAATTACAAATTTTGGAAAAAGGAACTGTGGAAGTAGGTGAACAAAACCTCAACATTGAAAGCTTACTCAAGGTGGTGGCCCAATTTGCCGTCAAGGGTGTATTGCAATCATACCTTGATCCTCTTTGAAGGGGTTGACGTTTTTCCAGTTTGTGTCGCTTATCTGACTTGTGTAGGTCGGTCCTTGGGCTACTTTCTCCTTTCTTGTGCTTTTGTCCAGCTTGTTGAACTTCGTTTCGGAATCTCGACATTTCTTCCATCTGAATGTAGCCCTTAGCTCATTCCCGTTACTTGTCCATGCTACTAGGAGGCTTCTTCCACAAACTGTCAACAAAATTTCCAAGTCGTAGGGCCAACAACATAGAATGCAGTGCCATAAATTTGTAAAGTGGCTCGTCATCTACCTGGCATAGACTAGCTAGGGCGGTAGAAGTCATATGATGCGATCGGCTTGTTGGATATTGTTTCGCCCCTTGGTGATACTACTTGTTTGTGTGGATGCGAAATCTACCGGCAAGTGCACCGGGTCGTCAAGTAAATAATTAAAACAGTGTGAACTGAGTATCGAACACAGGGCACTTGTTTATTTGGTAAAGGTTTGTTCAATAAGCAGGCATTTGCAAATAGAAATCATGATGTTTAATGAAAGTAAATTATGTTTTATTCTAATTATAAAGCAATAAATGAGAGCAAGTAAGTGTGACAACAGATATCTAAAGGCATTGGGTCCTCTTACTGAGCAAATTGATGTAATTAAGGATGTTTCTCTAATTAAAGTTGTTTTTGTGTTCTATGTTGAAGGCTCAAGTACTTAACACCGATGTCTCATGAGTTTAGCCTAATTCTAATTAAATTTCGTTCGCAGATGTCTCTTGTTGAACTTAACTTAATTGAACAGCTTTATGATCACAGCATAATAAAAACTAGATTACCGCACTCCGTGTCCAGACATACGATAACCTAATCCTGCTCTATCAAGTTCTAAGGAGACAATACATCTTTCAATGCTAAAGCCCCTAACAATACATACATATGGGTGATCAAGCCACAAGCATTCTATAATAAAGTGCTGATAGAAACAATGAACACATAAAACAACCTTAATTAGATAAGGAAAGAATTTACATCAATTACTCAGCAAGAATCCCCAACTGAGGGTTTAGCCTTCCATAGCAAGGAAGCTCCTTTTACAATGAAGAAGAGGAATTAAGAGAAATTGCTTGCTTACAAAGGAGTGGGGATGTCTCCTCCACCTTTAGGAATCTCACAATCACTCAAAAACTCACAAATCTTCCTAAAAGATCAAAACTTGCTCTTTTGCTCTGTTCTTTGCCTTTGTGTATTTCACTCTTCAAGCTCTTACGGCTATTCAGCGCTTTCTCGTGAGACTCTTCAGACCTCTCTTCTCATTCTGCGCAAATTAGGCTTAAAAAGGGCTCGCTAACCTCGATGTCACGCTTAGCGTGAGTAAGTGAATTTTCACTCAGCACCAAACTCGCACTAAGCCTGGAAGGAGACAAACGACTCGCTGAGCAAGCTGATGACGCAATGAGCGCATGCCTGTATGATAGATTCCCTTCCAGATTCCTCATATCCGCTAAGCGCGTTGATGTCTCGCTTAGCGGATGACACTCGCTAAGCGCATTGAGCTCGCTTAGCGAGACATCAACTTTAGCACTTCTTCAAAATAACTCCTTTTTGCCTGAAATTGAAGAGAAATTTACATTAATTCCATGAGCAAGGCTTCTACTGAGCATAGATAAAAACAAAACAAAATTTATTTACAATCCTACAAAAAAAGAACCATAAATTGGGGAAAATATATACATTTTGTAAAAGTTTTCTATACAAAAGTTAGTCATATAAGACGACTAACATATATTGAGAGCTAAAGCGATCGACTAGGGTGTCAAAACTATCACCGGGGAAGGATCCCTCCATACCATGTCAATGCAGCTCTCTTGAGGGACATAGGGAAGAATTGATATAAGATCATGTCGCCATTAGTGTAGAGGTTGGCCTTGGTGAGGAATGCATCTAAGTGCTCGTCCAAGTCGGTTGATGAGGACATGACCAAGAGCAAGGGCAAGGATCCACTTGAAGGACTTGGAGGACCTATGACAAGGGCTAGAGCAAGGAAAGCAAAGGAAGCTCTTCAACAAGTGTTGTCCGTACTATTTGAATACAAGCCCATGTTTCAAGGAGAAAAGTCCAAGGTTGTGAGTTGTATCATGGCCCAAATGGAGGAGGACTAAATGGTGCCACTTCGTCTCAATCCATGTAAAGTTGGCTGACCAAAAATATGTTTTGGGTTAATCAACTAAAGGGGCTTTATTTTGGTTTAGTTCAAGTTGTAATAAGGGCCCAATTGGTAGCTTAGGCATCAGCCTTTGGGAGACCAATTGGTGATTGGCTCGATGGCTTTTGGGGTGACTTTTGGTTGCCACAATTTCAGTTACACTCAGCCATTAAGTTCTTTTAATTCCCTAGATTAGTGGATCATTACTAAATTTAAGTGGATTGTAATTGCCTTTAATGAAGCATATGTAAAATTTGATGGTAAAGCTTCTTTATAAGCTGAACCATTTTATCAATAAAGACAAGTTGAGTTTTATTCAAAAAAATTAGAGTTTATCTCTTTTATCTTAGTGAGAGTGATTCTCCTAAGTTCTTGAGTGATTCAAGAACACCCTGGCTATATCAAAGGACTTTCACATCCTTTGTGTATTTCCCTCGTCGGAAAGAGTGATTCTCATTTCATCTTCAACCTTATTCTTTCAAACCACAATTTCTGAAAATCCAATTCTGCACAGAATTGTCTCGTGACCATAATTCTCATTTTACTCGCTCAAATTAAGTGATTCTTGAGCCTAAATTGAAATTCAAAACGAGATCTTTCACCTCGTTCTGGAATCACATCATTTGGAACTATGTAGCTTGAGTTATAGCCATTTCTATATTTCTATCTAGCTGTCACTTCACCTACGTTTTTACCATCTCATTCATCCCTTTTATGCCAAGATCCACCTTATTAAGGCCCAAGAAATTAACCATTGTCCAACCCTTGAATCTTGCCAATTTCCCATCCTTTTCTTAATCAATTTCCGAATTTTTCATCAAGGTTTAATCCTAGATGATTCTAAGTCAGCCATTGTGCGATGAAGGTTCATATCATCGGTGGTTCCATCGTAACGTTACAGGTTGAGCGGTTTCCAACCTAGAGGTGGGTCGACCTCCATGATTCGGTCTATGAAAGGATGTCGATGAGTCATCCGCCCTTTGTATCAATGTGCGTGAGAGATGTTGTTGTCCATGGTGTTGCTAGTCTATTGAGGCTACGACTCTCACTGGGTGTATTTGTTAATCATGTGAGCGCAGTGCTCGTCTTCTTGGGGACGTCTAATGTGAGCTTTCAATTCATCATGATCGGTCTTCATTTTTCTATGTTCTTCCTTATGGCATCTTTCTATCTCTACGATGCGGGCTTGGAGTTGTTGGAGTGGTTCATTGTCCATCATGGTTGTCATCGGAGTAGGGTTGATATTTTCCGGGGGTGTCTCTCTCTAGAGTCTGGATTGTGTGCTAACCATATGTGCAGGTGGTCATGGGGGGAGTTTAACTGCAACCCCATGGTGGACGCCAAATGTACTTGCTAAAATTTGGAGTCGATCTAACGTCAGAGTTGACCGCTATCAAGGTTGACTCTAATAAACTTTCTGGTGGTGAATTCGTTGATATCCTTCACTTGAAGAAAGGGAAGGGTACCTGCAAAAAAAAGGGACTCCAAAACCTAAGTAAATATTTGAGTAAGCAGTATATGAGTAAAAGATTGAGTTAAAGTGATACATAGGATAACTAATAATAGAATGAAATAATAAAATGAACTAACTTGTGGACTTCTTTGTCTAATAATAATGTTGATACTTTATATGTGCAATTGTGTCATATCGTGAGATTCACCTTATTTTAGTGGTAGGTAGGGATGGGGTATGGCAGCAATGATGCAAATCACTTGATCCTAAAAGAATAACATGTGCAAGTTGAGGGAAAATGTACAATCACTAGGAGAAAATCATCGCACTGAAGCCTAATGTTAGCTTTTACATATGGAAAGTTTACTAAAATTCTATCTTCTTTTATTCTCTTTTATTGCAATTCTTCTTCTTTTCTCTTCTTTTTTCTTCTTTCTCATTATTCTTATGTTTGTTATATTGGAATGACTTTTTTTAAATCAAATTAAGGAAATCTTTTTCCTGATTCTCATGTTTGTCATATTAAAGAGAATAATTTTTAGAAAATCAGATTAAGGATATACTTTTTTCTTATTTTTAAAAAATACTTTCATTTTAGAATTATTTTAAAATTATTTTTGTATTAAAATTTTATTTTATTTTTCTTATCTTATCATTTTGTTACTTTCTTTCATTTTTTTCCCTCTTCTATTAAGTCTTACGTTTGTCATTGAAGTGATTTTTGTCCTTCTGAAAAGCAAATTAAGGATATACCCTTATTTTCTAAAATCAGTTTTCATTTGAAAAAATTAAAAGCATTTTTCTTATCATCACCTTTCTGGTTAGTATGTTACAACAAACTATCAACCAATAAAATTGTTTTCAACAGATTGAAATTTCATTTTTTTAAACAACTTTTTTAATTAATTATGTTTTAAATAAAATAAAGAAGAGTAAGAAAGATAATTAATTCCAATTTTACTTCTTATACTTACTGTTTTCATTTTCTGAAATTTAAAACTGCCCACTACCAAATTCTTAATTAAAACTACCCATTTTTTTTTAATTTTAAAAATCTACCAATTTGTTACTTAAAACTGCTCATTTTGTTTTAGTTTTGAAACTTTACTAATTTTTTAATTTAAACTGTTGATTTTTCTATTTTAAAAAATATACCAATTGTTTAATCAAAACTCCTCATTTTGTTTAGTTTTAAAAACTGTACCAATTTGTTAACTTAAACGGTCTATTTTTCATTTCTTAAAATCTACCAATGTGTTTATTAAGTTTCCAAAAAAAAAAAAATCTTCTTTACAATTAAAATTATTTCAAATTATTGTTTTTCATTAAAATCCAATGTGTTTATTTATTTTTAAAAACTGCATTTTTATTTTGCTATTACATTTTTTTATTAAAATTATTGTTTTTACTATTTATTTCACATTGATGTATACATTAATTTTAATTTAATATATTTTCTGAATACATATTAGCACATTAAAATTATTATAAATATTTCCAATGAACATGTGTGTCAAAATTTCTATTTTGTCATCACAATTTCAGGCTTTAAATTTAATATTTTTTATAATTTATCTTATTATGTATTGACCCGTATACTAATTTAACTATTTATTTTAACGTCCATATGTTTACATTTTTATTGTGCAATCACAATTCTATCTGTTTACTATTTCTCATGAATTAATATTTGACTTTTTTTCTTTTAGATTTTATGTTATAGATAAATATTCTTTAAATAAATGTTATGAATAAATATTAATTTAATTCATCTTGAATTTAATGCAAATATCACTTTTAAAATATTATTGCTTGATAGTGCTAAAAATTATTATTGTGGTTGATATAAAAAATTTATAAAGGGTTTTTCTTAGAATATTTTTCATGCAATTATCACACTCTCTCACTTCATATTTATACATTTTTTTAGGCCCCATTGCAGCAGTTATTTATTCATATTTATACATTTACCCACATGTAGTTAATTAATCATTTTTATTTTGACTAAAATACAATTTTTGTTTTCCTATTTTTTAAAATTTATGATTTTAGTCCTTTAATCTTTTAATCGAGATATTTTATTCCTCTTTTTAAAAATCAATGATTTTAATCTCTTTATTTTTTAATTAAGACATTTTATCACACACTTTTAAAAAATATATAATTTTAATCCACTTTGCTAATTTAGACTTTACTATGTACTTTTTAATTCTTTTTTTTCAATAAATTAAGCTTCTTTTTTTTTTTTTGCTGAGTTTCAATAAATTAAACTTGTTAGCAACACAAGTGTTTACAACATGACAAGTGTCAAATTGTAGTGCCTTAAGGTCTTTTTTTTGTAATTTTGAAATAAAAGCACTTGTATGCTTTATGATTTTACAACATTATTTCATTGCTTGAAAAAACCAGACGAGAAGTTTCATGAAATTCGAATGTTGATTTTTCTTGTTAGTACTTTTATAATTGACATACCCAAACAAGATAAAAAGCACTTTTAATTTTAAAAAAAAGTTCTCTTTATAATTATAACCAATAACAAAATAACTTTTGCTTATATAAGAATCACTTAAGAGTGCGTTTGGATAGAGAATTTTAACCGAGGAAAGTAATTTATCAAAGAATTTGAATTTCTGTAATTTAGAATTCATTGTTTGGATGCTTTTTATGAGAATTTAAAATTTTAGAATTTTAAAACAGAATTTTAAACAACTAAAAATCTAGAATTTCAATTTCTTTCTAAAAGGTGAGAAATTAAAATTCTTTTCTTATAGTCTTTTCCGTCTGAGCTCCTAAAATATCGATCGGGTGTGAGTATAGAGAAACACGTATAACTAGCACATCAACTATATTTTCTTTTTTTTCATTCTCATAATTTTTTTTTATCCAAACACAAAATTTTGAAAATAAAAGAATTTCAATTGAAGTATTTGAAATTCTTAGAATTTAAAATTTCTCAAAATTTTAAATTTCTCCATCCAAACACATTCTAAAGATAAATTACTTTTTTTTAAAAAAACTGACTCATAATCAATATAGTCCACCTCATCTAGGAAAATAAATGAAGTGCTTGTTGAATGCCTACTACTCTAAATAACATGAAGGAACAAAATTAAGGGAGGAAATATACTTCAATTACTTTTGACAACAAAATCAAGCATCTCAATGAACAATGTTGGTGTTAGGTACTTGGCTACCACACCAAGTAACCAGCTTGGGACGTGAAGATAGAAAAGAGAGAGAGAGTTGTGATAATGCTTTTCTTATTATCCTTCACAAGCGCTTTCCTTACATTTATAGAGATTACTGTTACTACATGTGAGCCACAGGATACTAACGACATAACAAAAAGCTAACAGATTCAACAATAATATTCCTTATTCCCTAAGCTTCTAGAAGATACTAGTGTAGCTCCTACTAACTTGCATGTGCACGTGAACGATTATGCAACTAATACGTAATCCTTCAAATGACTGGGAGTGTGGCTTTGCCTTTGGGCCTTGCTGTTTGCAACTCCTTGCTATTACTCACATTGGGCTTTGCTACTTGTAGCTCTTCGTTGTTACTCGTATCATTCCCACGCGCTTCAAACAACACCTTGTCCTCAAGGTGATGAATATTTTTAAGGGTCGTCCACTCCTCCCAAGATGTTTCGTCAGGATGAAGACCCCTCCATTGCACCAACACGAGTTGTCTCGGACCTGTATCTGACGGAATGGTCTTGTGAGCCAGGATAGCTAATGGAATCGGAACTGGTTGATTATCTATTGCCACTGGTGGAAGATCCATAGTTTGCACTTGATGTGTCATTATTTTCTCCTATTTCTTAACCTTTTTTGTCACCATTTTAATTACTGATTAGCCTTAATTGTCAAATTAATTATGCAGTTTTATCATTTGGGCCTACTTAACAAATTTTGTGTTTTTAATTTAATTTCAGGAGAATTATAAGCAATTGAGCTTGAATCCAGAATTGGGCTTGGACTTGAAGAGAGCAGACAATTTTATTTTATCAAATCTTATCTTATCTAGATTTTATTTCATCTAGATTTTATTTTATCCCGATTTTATTTCATCCAATCTTATCTTATCTTGTCTAGATTTTATTTTATTTCGTGTATGGGCTTGGACTTAAGATAGATTTGTAAGCTTTGGGACTGAGAACCTATATAACAACACCAAGGTTTTGTAGATGCAATTGGCTTTGATGTTTTGGTGATGATCATGATGATGTGTTGCAATTGATGCAAATGGGCCTTTCAAGATTAAAATTCAAGACAATACTTCAAGATTACAAGTCACAACATCAAGATGATCACTAGAATATTAGGAAGGGAATTCCTAATTGAATTAGCAAAGGTTTGGCCAAGTGATTTAAATTAAAAAGTGTTTCTCAAAGGTTTTACTCTCTGGTAATCAATTACCAGAGGATGTAATCGATTACCAGTGGCCAAATACGTTTTATAACAGCTACAAAAATTTGAATTCGAAATTTTAGACTGTGTAATCGATTACACGATTTTGGTAATCGATTACCAGCAGTTAGTAAACGTTTTAATTCAAATTTTAAAAGCTGTAATCGATTACACAATTACTGTAATCGATTACCAGACAGGATTTTCAGAAAAATAATTTCAAGAGTCACAACTTTTCAAAGGCTTTATTCATGACCACCAATGGTCTATATATATGTGACTTAAACACGAAATTGCTCAGAGATTTTCAGAACAACAAAGTGTTTATCCTCTCAAAGAGCAAATTCATTTTATCCTCTTAAGAATTCCTTGGCCAATTCAATTGCAATTCATTAAGGAATTATTTGAGTGCTCAATCTGTAAAATCCATCTCTTTCTAGAGAGATTTGTTCTTCTTCTTCTTCTCATTCTCTAAGGGATTAAGAGACTGTGAGTCTCTTGTTGTAAAGAAATTCTAAACACAAAGGAAGGATTGTCCTTGTGTGTTTAGAACTTGTAAAAGGAATTTACAAGATAGTGGAACTCTCAAGCGGGTTGCTTGGGGACTGGACGTAGGCACAAGGGTGTGGCCGAACCAGTATAAAACTGAGTTTGCATTCTCTCTTCCCTTAATCTCCTTTATTTATTATTGCTTTATATTCATATTCAAATTGTTTTATTTGAATTAATATTTAAGAAGATTGTCATTAAGGGAATTCATAACTTGAATAAAAAGTGAAATAGATTTTTAATTAGGGGAAGTAGTTTGGAATATCTTAATTCAACCCCCCCTTCTTAAGATATCTGAGGCCACTTGTCTAACAGGTTTTAGTTTAGAGAGTTTGAGGAAGAGGAGAATAATTATAGGATTTTAGAATTCCAGTTTTTACTGTTCATGCACACTGTTCACGTAGAATAAAATTCGTTTTCTGCAATTTCGTTTCTACTTCAATCTACAATTTTGTTTTCTACTGATTAATGGAAGGCTAAGTCTCAAGCGTTGTTTTTTCTTGAGGATCAAGCACAGCTCTCTTTGAGGTTTTGTTATTTCTATTGAATTCTGATCAGTTTTTCCTCTTCACCAATTACTCTGTGTTTGTTACTATTAATCCATGCATGCTTAGTGCTTGATTAATTGTCTCTGTGCTTAATTTACGTTCATGCTTAATGATCAGTTTCGTTCATGATTAATTGGTGTATGTGTTGCTTAATCACATAATGACAACCTTATGTTAATTTTCGCTTAGTAATTTAATTTAGGTTTGGATTAAGTGGTTGAACTGATTAAGGATAAATTCTCGTAACCTAGGATAAGAGACTTGCTTGTGAATCAAGGGGAAACAACATGTTTTAATTCTGTTATTTTCTAATTCAAATTTGCTTACTGTTTAATTTAAAAAAACAAACAACCCCCCAAATTCGTTACTGTTTTCTTACTATCTGTTATGAACGTTTGGTTGACCATTGCTCGTTGGGAGATGACCTAGGATCATTTCCTAGATACTTCATTTTTTATGTTTATTTGATTCGGGTACGACCTCGATCAAATTTGGCGCCGTTGCCGGGGAGCAGTGGGCCAAAGGTTCATAATAATGTTTAGTTGTTTTGAGTCTAGCTCTGTTGTTTAGTGTGTGAGTGTGTTGTTTTGTTTTGTGTAGTGTTCTGTTTCGCATTTTAGTCGCGTCCCCTGTTTAGTGCTTCCCTATTTCAGTTGCTCACAAAATTGCAACTGATTTTGTGTAATGCTGATTTTTTTTTTGTGTAATGCTGTGAACAGTGTTAGTGACTGAACTAGCGATTGATTTTACAATTTAATTGGCAATTTTTGTTTTAATATTTAGAGTTGTTATTTTTGGCTGATTTTTTGTGTGGTAGTTTATTTTGGTCCATATTTTGTGTGAAAAATACCAGAAGCACTTGGTGTGACTGAATTTGAGAGAGGCAAAAATTTTGGGGACTTGTGTTTAGCAAAACTTAAAACGGCCATAACTTTTGCTCCGATTATCAGAATGACTATTATTATATATGCATTTGGGGTAGAAGAAAATTTCCCATGCCATGGCAACTATGTTTTTTTTATTATTATTGTCTTATTTTTCTAAACTTTTCTTAGGCAATTTTCATAGTTAGACTTTGAAATTTTTTGTGCTATCTTTTCATGATTTTAGGGTGTTGCTCACAAAATTTTAGCTCATTTGGATATCATTTGACTATAGTTATAGTTTTAACCCTCCCCTGGTGCTTGTTTGAGAACACATTATTTGCTGCATATAGTGCATGACTAGGGGCAATCCAAGTGATTTACAACCCTTTGATCCTGAAATAGATAGAACATTTCATAGATTAGTTAGGCATAGTGTGCATCCTGGTCATTCTGTACATTTTGAGCATTCTAAGTACTCTGTTGCTGGTGATTCTGAATATTCTGATTTTGAGCATTCAACTATTAATTTTCATACTGAGAACATGGCTCAACCTCCACCTCGTGAGAGGACTCTTAGGGAGATGGCTGCACCTGATTTTACTTATGAAAGCTTGTGCATTCAATATCCTGATGAAGGTGTTCCATATGTTCTCAAGACTGGACTAATACATTTGCTGCCCAAGTTTCATGGTCTTGCAGGTGAAGATCCTCATAAGCATCTTAAGGAGTTCCATATTGTTTGTTCCACCATGAAGCCCCCTGATGTCCAAGAAGATCATATCTTTCTAAAGGTTTTTCCTCATTCTCTGGAGGGAGTGGCAAAAGATTGGCTATACTACCTTGCTCCCAGGTCCATTTTCAGCTGGGATGACCTTAAGAGGGTGTTCTTGGAGAAATTCTTCCCTGCATCTAGGACCACTGCCATCAGAAAAGACATTTCAGGCATCAGGCAACTTAGTGGAGAGAGCTTGTATGAGTACTGGGAAAGATTCAAGAAATTGTGTGCAAGCTGTCCTCACCACCACATTTCTGAGCAACTCCTTCTGCAATATTTCTATGAGGGATTTAGCAACATGGAGAGGAGTATGATTGATGCTGCCAATGGTGGAGCCCTTGGTGATATGACCCCTGCTGAGGCCAGGAATTTGATTGAGAAGATGGCTTCCAACTCCCAACAATTCAGTGCAAGAAATGATGCTATTGTCCTTAGAGGAGTTCATGAGGTGGCCACGGATTCATCTTCATCTATTAAAAATAAAAAGCTTGAGGGAAAATTTGATGCCTTGGTCAACCTAGTAACTCAGCTTGCCATGAATCAGAAATCTGCACCTGTTGCAAGAGTCTGTGGTCTATGTTCTTCTGCAGATCACCATACAGATCTTTGTCCTTCTTTGCAGCAATCTGGAGTCAAAGAGCAACCTAAAGCTTATGTTGCAAACATTTATAATAGACCCCCTTAGCAGTAAAACCAACAACAACAGAATAATTATGATCTTTCAAGCAACAGATACAATCCAGGTTGGAGGAATCATCCAAATCTGAGATGGGCAAGTCCTCCACAACAACAACAACCTGTCCCTACATTCCAGAATGCTGCTAGTCCAAGCAAGCCATATGTTCCTCCTCCAATGCAACAACAACAACAACAACAACAACAAAGACAACAAGTAACTGAGGCACCTTCTCAACCTTCCTTAGAAGAGTTAGTGAGACAAATGACAATCCAGAATATGCAATTTTAGAAAGAGACAAGAGCCTCCATTCAGAGTCTGACAAATCAGATGGGGCAGATGGCTACTCAGTTGAACCAAGCTCAGTCCCAAAATTCTGACAAATTTGTCTTCACAAACTGTGCAGAATCCAAAAAATGTGAGTGTCATCACCTTGAGGTCTGACAACCAAATTCAAGTGCCTCCACCAGTAGCAGCACCTGGACCTGAACCTATCAAGCTTCATTCTACACCTGAAAAAGAGGATGAGATAGTTGCACAACAGAGAAAGCTTCCTAACAAAAATTTTCATGCAGGTGGACCTTCTTCTAGTAATTCTGACTTACAACAGCCTCATATCCCTCTTCCATTCCCACCTAGAGCAATTCCATGGTAACCAGAAAATGAGATCCTTGCTTGTGGAGCTTCTATGGAGGCTGGATCTTTGAGCTTCAATGAGGTCCTTCAATGGTGATTTTTCACCATGGAGATGCAGCGGAAGGCAAAGGAGAAGAGGAGAGGGGAGGCACCATCCACTAGGGAATAAGCCAAGGAAGAAGGAGCTTCACCACCAAGATGAGCCTTGGATAAGAAGCTTGGAGAGGATGCTTCAATGGAGGAAAAGAAAGAGAGAAGGGGGGAGCACGAAATTGAAGGAATAAAAGAGGGAAAGAAGTGGAACTTTGAAGTGTATCTCATAAGACTTTCATTCATCAAAGTTACAACAAGTGTTACACATGTTTCTATTTATAGACTAGGTAGCTTCCTTGAGAAGTTTTCTTGAGAAAACTTCCTTGAGAAGCTAGAGCTTAGCTACACACACCCCTCTAATAACTAATCTCACCTCCTTGAGAAGCTTCCTTGAAAAGATTCCTAAAGAAGCTAGAGCTTAGCTACACACACCTCTCTAATAGCTAAGCTCACCTCCTTGAGATGAGAAGCTAGAACTTAGCTACACACCCCCTATAATAGCTAAGCTCACCCCCATGACAAAATACATGAAAATACAAAAAATGTCCCTACTACAAAGACTACTCAAAATGCCTTGAAATACAAGGGTAAAACCCTATACTACTAGAATGGCCAAAATACAAGGCCTAAATGAAGGAAAAAAACCTATTCTAATATTTACAAAGATAAGCGGGCTCATACTTAGCCCATGGGCTCAAAATATACCCTAAGGCTCGTGAGAACCCTAGGGCCTTCCCTTGGATCTCTGGCCCAATCTACTTGGAGTCTTCTATCCAATGCCCTTGCGGGGTAGGATTGCATCATTTCCTCCACCTTGGAAAGGATTTGACCTCAAATCCCAAGGTTCTTCATACTCTGGGCTCCTTCCCGCAACACCTGTAAAAAGAACAAAAACATATGTATTAGTGGTGTTTGGTATTTTGAAGTAAGGTAAGGTCTGAAAACCCATTTCCTGGGCATCTTCCCATGAAAGAACATGGTTTCTCACCAACTCAATGAGTGGTGCTACAAGTATATAAAAATATGGGACAAACCTTTTGTAAAAGTTTGTTATGTCATGGAAGCCCCAAAGTTTTCTTATACTTGGTGGAGTGGGCCACTCAGGAATGACCTTTATTCTCTTAGGGTTCATGGGAACCCCTTGATCACTATTTGAAAAATTAAGAAAAGTAACGCAATAAAACATATCTTTTTCTGTATTTTCATAATGATTATTCCTACCAAAAAGTATGACAAACCTAAGGTGTCCCATATGAGTACCTAAGTTTGTATTGAAACTTAAAATATGAACAAACCTACCTAATGGGTCCCTATGTACACAAATCATGAAGATGTTGGGTGCATGAGTGATTTTACAAAAGAGTGTTGCACCACTCAAAACATTCATCATACCACCTATTTTATGGACTTGGTGCCTAATAATACCTATTTTGGGCACCAACAAAACACAAGGATTTAAGCTCTTGCGAACCAAACCCTCATCCAACAACTTCTTTACTTGAGGAATAAACTCAAGCCCAAGAGGTGTGGCAATGCTAGCAAGTGTCTTTTTACAAAAGAGAAAATGTGGAGGTTGTCTAAGAGGGAAAGTTTCTTTAATGTTTGTCTTTATTGTAAAATGAGTTTCCTTCTTAGCTAACCTCTTGGAGGAGACATTTACCTCCTTACACTTCTCTTTAACCACTAATGGTTGTCCATCTTCTTGGGGGTAGATTTCTTCACTACATTCTTTCCCTTTTGCTTCTTCACTTTCACTAGAGGAAGGTGAAGTAGTAGCCTCATCTTGGCTACTATAAATGTCTTGGTCCCTCATAATCATGGTTTTTGTGGTGGGGCATTGAGAAGTAGTGTGTCCTCTTATAAGACATTTAAAGCACTTTATAGAGCTAGTTTTGTCTTGCATACTAGCCTTAGGGGCTTGCTTTTCTATTGTCTTCCCCTTATCATCTTTGGGCTTAGAAGGTGTCACCCCTAAGATGCCTTGACCTTGGTCTTTCTTTGGATAAGAGTGAGAGCCATAAGATTTTGAAGTAGACTTCTTTTTAAGTTGTTGCTCTACCCTTATTTCCCAATCTAAGTTAGCCTCTACATTGTCCTTCCCATGGAAGTATGAGAGGTTAATGTTAGCCTCTTGAGGCTTTCTTTCCTTTTCTCTTCTATGAGAGTGAGGTCTAAGATGTGACCTATGCCTTCCTTCGTAATAGTCATGAAGTTCTTCACTTAGGCTCTTGCAAGAGTTATGACTACTATAGGAGGCATGTTTTTCTCTTTTCATTTCTTTTATTATTTTTCTTCTTTCTTCCTCTCTTATTTTCTTTCTTTCATCTTGACTTATTTCTTCCACTCTTTTTTTCCTTTTTCTTTTCTCTCTTGTTTTTCTTTCCATGACTTGAGGGAACTCAACTCATCTAAGATTCTAGATAAAGGGTCTTTATGACTAGTACCCTCGCCATTAACACTAGATGAATGATGACTCATGTTGGTTCCTAAGTTATGGTTCTTTCTTGTTGGAGGTTTGAAAACAAAAGGTAAAAGAAACTATGGTTGAAACTAGCCAAAATATACACTAAAAGAGGTGTGAAAGATAAGGTAAACAACTAATTGGTAAAAGGAAAGCTATCTAGGCAGTTTGGCAAGAAATGAAAACTAGGCGAATCCTAAGAGTGTTTGGATGACCACATTCAAGGTTCCCAACAAAACACTCACTATCCTAAGGAAAAATTGCCTAAAATTATTACACACAAATGGAAGTTTGGTAACCTATTGGAGGCTCCCAACACACTTCCAATGAAAGGCATTTTTGTTACAAAACTTGAAAGCAATGAAGGTAAGTAAATTGCAAATTACAAAATTACAAAACGGTCCTCAATTTTGGTGGGTGTCTTTGGTGATTCACTCAATTTGGAATTCTTCTTAGTCCAATAGCTCTTAAGGTGGTTGGCCCTTTTTTCTTGACTCAAATTCTACAAGGGATGGCACCAATCCTCCTTCCAATTCCCTATATGGCAACCCACAAACAAGGAAACAAAGAGACAAGCAATAACCAAAGAAAAAAATGAAATGAAAGCTAAACCAATGGAGTTTTAACAAGACAATTTTTCAAGGATTATTCAACAATTAAAGCAATGAAAAGGACATAGAAGCAAGCTAGGACTCAAAGAGAAACTTAGAATGGCTCTAGAGTAGAGTAGAAAAACTGGAAAAAAAAAAGACTCAAAAAACCTCTAGCTTTGGCACTTGTCTTCACACTAATTTTCAATTGAAATTTTGGAACTAAGATTGGTATAACATAGGCACCAATTATAGAATAAATTTTGAGCCAAAACAACAAGCACACTTCCCTTTCACTTTTTTTTTCCTGGATACTGATTTTTTTGCCAACTTGTGTGATTTTTAGTATTTTTTCCTTTTATCCAAATCACTTGGTTCTTTTTTTATAACTTTTTTCCAGATGTCTATCAAATTCAGTAAAACTTTCAGCTCAAAATTCGAAGTAACCAATTCTCAGTAATTTTTACAATTTTGTATGTCCAAGCTGCCAGCACCAGTGATTTTTTTTTAAGCATGATATATTGATTGCCTTGGGCTTACTTTCAACCTTCCTATGTATGTTGAACTCACTAGGATTGTTTAACACAGTTTTAGGAGTTCAATATTCACTTAGGATCAACATTTCAGCCAGCAATTCAATCATCAAAACTCAAATTCACAATAGACACAATCATAAGGAAACCTAAAAGTTCAAGAAAAGGTTCACAATCAAAGACTGTATAAGAATTTTGCATGAACATGTTAAGGACTAATTAACATGAAAGATTTGACTCAAATCAAATAATAGGCAAAAATAATTTCATACACTCATGAAAAAATGAGTTAGACAAAGAAACAAGAAAATAAAATTCAGCACAACATAAGAAATCTTATGTGACAAGTTTCATGACTAGACATGACTTCTACGACAAAACTACAATAGGTGAACAAGTCACTCTAGATTTTTGAGGTTTTCTTCTACTTTAATATTTTTGTAAGAATTTTATGGTTTAGGTTTCATCCACAAAAAATAACAAGACAAAACTCAAAGGAACCTAAACTCAACACAATTCATGGTTCAAGAACATGAACAAGAAATTCGAACCATAGAAAATCAAATCTAGTTTCTATAGCAAGTTTAATCGGTGGAAACTCTAAAGAATCATGTTAACTACATTTAGAACAAGACATGTGAGGAGATACATGGAGAAAAATGAAGAAACAACAATGGAAGAGAAGGTAAAGAAAAAAAAATTAATGGAGGTTAAAGGAGCACCTACTTGAAGCTCTTGTGCTCTGATTACCACTTGATGGAAACTTGCTTGTGGAGCTTCTATGGAGGCTAGATCTTTGAGCTTCAATGAGGTCCTTCAATGGTGATTTTTCAACATGGAGATGTTGCGGAAGGCAAAGGAGAAGAGGAGAGGGGAGACACCATCCACTAGGGAATAAGCCAAGGAAGAAGGAGCTTCACCACCAAGATGAGCCTTGGATAAGAAGCTTGGAGAGGATGCTTCAATGGAGGAAAAGAAAGAGAGAAGGGGGGAGCACGAAATTGAAGGAATAAAAGAGGGAAAGAAGTGGAACTTTGAAGTGTATCTCATAAGACTTTCATTCATCAAAGTTACAACAAGTGTTACACATGTTTCTATTTATAGACTAGGTAGCTTCCTTGAGAAGTTTTCTTGAGAAAACTTCCTTGAGAAGCTTCTTTGAGAAAACTTCCTTGAGAAGCTAGAGCTTAGCTACACACACCCCTCTAATAACCAAGCTCACCTCCTTGAGAAGCTTCCTTGAAAAGATTCCTAAAGAAGCTAGAGCTTAGCTACACACACCTCTCTAATAGCTAAGCTCACCTCCTTAAGATGAGAAGCTAGAACTTAGCTACACACCCCCTATAATACCTAAGCTCACCCGCATGACAAAATACATGAAAATACAAAAAAAGTCCCTACTACAAAGACTACTCAAAATGCCTCGAAATACAAGGGTAAAACCTTATACTACTAGAATGGCCCAAATACAAGGCCTAAATGAAGGGAAAAAAACTATTCTAATATTTACAAAGATAAGCGGGCTCATACTTAGCCCATGGGCTCAAAATATACCCTAAGGCTCGTGAGAACCCTAGGGCCTTCCCTTGGATCTCTGGCCCAATCTACTTGGAGTCTTCTATCCAATGCCCTTGCGGGGTAGGATTGCATCAAGTTTGATTTTGATGACCGGTGCAAAGAGGCTTTTGATTGCCTCAAGCATGCGGTGACTACCACCCATATCATTCAGGCACCTGATTGGATAGCCCCATTTGAGCTGACGTGTGATGCATCCAATTACACATTGGGGGGTGTCCTTGCTCAAAAGATTGATAAGCTGCCTTGGGTGACCTACTACGCTTCCAAAACTTTGGATGCCGCCCAAGCAAATTACACTACCACAGAGAAGGAGCTATTAGCGATAGTTTTTGCTCTTGAGAAATTTTGTTCATATTTACTTGGTACTCGTGTTATTGTTTATATTGACCATGCAGCTCTGAAGTACCTGTTGAAGAAGGCTGAATCGAAGCCTAAATTGATCAGGTGGATGCTTTGGCTCCAAGAGTTTGATTTGGAGATCCGTGATCGAAGCGATGCACAGAACCTCGTGGCTGACCATTTGAGTAGGATTGAGCGTGCGTCTGAGGACTCACCCATTCAGGATGATTTTCTGGATGACCATTTGTACATTTTGTATAGTATTTCTGATTCCTTCCCCACTCCCTGGTTTGCTAATATTGTGAATTATTTGGTTGCTTTTGTTTTTCCTCCCTTAGCATCTAAAGCTCAAAATGATACAATTAAGAGCGATGCTAAGCATTATATTTGGGATGACCCCTATTTGTGGAAGTTGGGCAGTGACCAGGTTATTAGGAGATGCATTCTAGACCATGAGATCGACTCAGTCCTGCAATTCTGTCATTCTTCCGCACCAGCTGGCCATCTTGGCATACAGAGGACAGCTCACAAGGTGCTTGACTGCAGTTTCTATTGGCCCACCATCTTCAGGGATGCGTGGAGAATCTGTAGTACTTATGAGCCTTGTTAGAGAGCAGGCAACTCACTTTCATGGAGACAACAAATGCCTCAACAACCCATGTTGTTCTATGAGGTGTTTGATGTCTGGGGTATAGACTTTATGGAGACGTTCCCTGTCTCTTTTGTTTTTGTTTATATTCTCCTTGCTGTTGATTATGTTTCAAAATGGGTGGAAGCCAAACCCACCAGAACTAACGATGATAAGGTTGTTGTGGATTTTGTTAGATCTAATCTGTTTTGCAGATTTGGAGTCCCTAGAGCCATCGTTAGTGATCAAGGCACCCATTTTTGTAACAAATCCATGTATGCCTTGCTCATAAAGTATGAGATCGTGCACAGAATTTTCACACCTTACTATTGGATCAAGTGGCCTCGAAATAATTAAGAAGGGGGGGTTGAATTAATTATTACTGAACCTTTACTAATTAAAAATTTACCCTTCTTAGGCTTTTACTATGTTGATAAGAAAATAAAGAATAGAAAAAAAAACTTAACCAAAAGTAAAAGTGATTTATTAAAGTGCACAGCGGAAATTAAAGAGTGTAGGGAAGAAGAAGACAAACACAAGAGTTTTATACTGGCTCGGCAACAACCCGTGCCTACATCCAGTCCCCAAGCGACCTGCGGTCCTTGAGATTTCTTTTCAACCTTGTAAAAATCTTTTTACAAGCAAAGATCCACAAGGGATGTACCCTCCCTTGTTCTCTTTGAACAACCTAGTGGATGTACCCTCCACTAGAACTGATCCACAAGAGATGTACCCTCTCTTGTTCTCAGTCACAACAACCCAAGTAGATGTACCCTCTACTTGTACCACAAAGGATGTACCCTCCAATGTGTTAAGACAAAGTTCTCAGGCGGTTAGTCCTTTGAAACTTTGTGAAGGGGGAAACAAAAGAATTCTCAGGCGATTAGTCCTTTGAAATCTTTTGTTTATGAGAAAGGGAAGAATCAAAAGAATTCTCAGACTGTGTCGTTTTGAATTCTTTGACAAGGGAGAAGGGAGAAACAAAAGAATTCAAGCGGTTAGTCCTTTGTTCTTTCGGAAAAGGGAGAAAAGAGACACAAAAAGAATTCAGGCGGTTAATCCTTGGAGAATTCTTTTTGGCAAAGGGAGAAGGGAATGAAAAGATGAATAGCACAAGTTTTGTTTTCAAGGTTTGGAAAACCAGAAAACTTAAGAAAGCTTTTGAAAGGAAGAAGAAGAAGAAGTTCAAAGAGATTCAAGGGTTGTAAAGGGTTGTAATGATTGTTCTGAATGAATTGAATGAATTTATAAAATGCAAATCAAGGTCTTGCGTTTATAGACTTTTCATGTCTGGTCAAGAAAGCCATTAGAAGAGTTATGACCTTTAGAAAAACTTGAAAACCATTGGATGAGTTACATCTTTTGATTTCTATTCAAAACTTATCACTGGTAATCGATTACCAAATCATTGTAATCGATTATACAAAGCATTTTTGTGAAAGGATGTGACTCTTCATTTTGAAATTTGAAAATCTTAACGTTTTAAAACACTGGTAATCGATTATATGTTTATGGTAATCGATTACAACTTTGTAAATCAATTTGAAAAACAATGCTGGCTACTGGTAATTGATTACTACCTTCTGATAATCGATTACCAGAGAGTAAAACTCTTTGGTAAAAGATTTTGTGAAAACTTCATGTGCTACTCAATGTTTTGAAAATTTTTTTAATACTTATCTTGATTGATTCTTCTCTTGATTCTTGAATCTTAAGTCTAGAATCTTGATCTTGATTATTCTTGAATCTTGATTCTTGAAACTTGATTCTTGAACACTTCATTCTTGAATCTTTGGAATTTGCTTGACTCTTGATTCTTTGGCATCATCAAAAAAACCTTGGAAAACATTGCTTCTACACTTACCACCCCCAAACTAATGGGCAGGCTGAGATTTCAAACAGGGAGATAAAAAGGATCTTGGAGAAGATTGTGCAGCCAAACAGAAAGGATTGGAGCACCAGGCTGGATGATGCTCTTTGGGCGCATAGGACTGCCTACAAAGCACCCATAGGAATGTCTCCTTATCGGGTTGTCTTTGGCAAGGCATGTCATCTTCCTATAGAGATAGAGCACAGAGCCTACTAGGCTGTAAAGACCTACAACTTCTCTATTGATCAGGCTGGAGAGGAAAGGAAGTTGCAAGTAAGTGATCTAGATGAGATCCGTTTAGGAGCCTATGAGAATTCCAAATTCTACAAGGAGAAGACCAAGAAGTTCCATGATAGTTTGATAGCTAAGAAGGACTTTGTGGTTGGACAGAAAGTTTTATTGTATAACTCTAGGCTCAGACTCATGAGAGGTAATGATGCAATCCTACCCTGCAAGGGCATTGGATAGAAGACTTCAAGAAGATTGAGCCAGAGATGCAAGAGAAGGACCTAGGGTTCTTATGAGCCCACTTATCTTAGTACATATTAGATTAAGGTTTCATTATTTTTGGGCCTTGTATTTAGGGCTCCATAATGTAGGTAAGGTACGCTAGAAATGTAGGATTTTTCAGCCCTTGTATTTTAGGACATCTAGACTAGTTTTTGTATTAGGGGTAGTTTTGTAATTTCACACGCATTAAGTGAATATTTGATGTGTGTGTTGGAAAATAAATTTAATTGAATTGGGAGAAGCCCAATCCAATTAAATTTTAGAGGGGGAGGTGAGCATTTGCTTGCTACACCTCATTGCCACATCATATAGTCACACTTTGTGCATGTGCTTCATGCTTTACATGCCTCATGCCACCTAAGCATACTTAGTGGAGAATATTGGACTTGATCTTGAATTTAGTGGGCTGAACCATAGCTAAAATTCACTAATCATAATTAGTAAAATTTTGGCTCCAAAGTTTGGCTCCACAAATTCAATTTCAAATTCAAGTGAAATTTGAATAGAAATTCAAATTTCCCTCCAATTTTGTGTGACACTTAGGCTATAAATAGAGGCCTTGTGTGTGCATTTTTTTGAACTTTGATCATTTGAATATTAAACTTCAGATTTCAAAACTCATTTAGAGCACAAAATTTCGTGCTCTTCTCTTCCTCTCCCTTCATTCATCTCCTTCTTCCTCCAAGCTCTTATCCATGGCCTCCTATGGTGGTGAGCTTCTTCTAGAGTCATCTTCTCCTTGAAGTGGAATCTCATCTCTCCCTTCCTTTCTTCATTTCCTTGTCATTCATCTTCCAAGAAGCAAAGGAATCCATTGATGAAGAAGATCCTAGGCCTACAAGCTCCAATGGAGCTTACATCATGTGGTATCAGAGCATCTTCATCTAGGTGATGTTCTTTTGCTTCCTCTATCTTTTTGTTCAGTGAATTCTCTTTAATTCCTTGTTCTTCATCTTATTCTCCATGTATATCCTCCATTGTCTTGTGGTTTGGTGCTGTTTAGAGTAGATTAAAAAAAATAAACCTATTAAATCTTAAGATCTACACTTGTTCATGCATTTCTATGGTTCAAATTTTGTAGATCTACTCTTGAATCTTGTTTTTGTGTTGATTTTAGGTTCTATCATTTTTCATTCATAATATTCTTGTGCTGAACCTTAGATCTAAATGTTCTTCCAAAATATTGATTAAAAAAAACACAAAAATCTAAGTGTAAATCACTTAATCCATGTTGTCTTAGAGTCATGTTTAGTCATAGTAATTGTCACATTATGTTCTAAGTTTCTGTTGAATTTTATTTTGTTGATTGAATTATAGATGCATTTGTTCATGTATTCTTGTCATTCTTAGCCTATCTTTTAAATTTTGAGTCTAATTCATGCATGTTATTTAGTTCATAACATGTTCTAAATCAATTCCTAGAAGTAGTCTTGTTCTTGAACTTTTTTTTGTTTTCTAAGTTTCCTACATGATGTCTATGATGAAGTTGAGTTGTGGTGCTGAGTTGTGGCTGGATTTGTGAATCAAAATAAGTCTTAAGCTCTCTTGAATTGTGTTATTCAAGATAATTGAGCATCAGCAAACACAAATTGTAACTATCCAAGCCTTAAGCAACATAAACACTACTCTTGATTTCTAGGTTGAAATCGCTGGTGCTGGCAGCTTGAACATACGAACTTGTATAAATTACTGGGAATTGGTCACTACGTTTTTTGAGCTGAAAGTTTTACTGAATTTTCTAGACATCTGGACAAAAATTATAAAAAAAGAACCAAGTGATTTGGATTAAAGGAAAAAATAAGAAAAATCGCACAAGTTGGCAGAAAAATCAGTGTCCAAGAAAAAAAAAGTGAAAGGAAAGTGTGCTTGTTGTTTTGGCTCAAAATTTGCTCTATAATTGGTGCCTATTTTATACCAATCCTATTTCTGAAATTTCAATTGAAAATTATTGTGAAAACAAGTGCCAAAACTAGAGGTTTCTTGAGTCTTTTTTTTTAGTTTTTCTACTCTACTCTAGAGCCATTCTAGGTTTCTCTGAGTCCTAGCTTGCTTTTTTTTTGCTTTTCATTGCTTTAATTGTTGAATAATCCTTGGAAATTTGTCTTGTTAAAACTCTATTGGTTTAGCTTTCATTTCATTTTTTTTGTCTTTGGTTATTGCTTGTCTCGTTGTTTCCTTGCTTGTGAGTTGCCATATAGGGAATTGGAAAGGAGTATTGGTGCCATATCTTGAAGAATTTGAATAAAGAAGCAAAGGGCCAACCACCTTAAGAGCTATTGGACTAAGAAGCACTCCAAATTGAGTGAAACACTAAAGAGATAATAGCCACCACAATTGAGGACTTTTTTTTTGTAATTTTGTAATTGGCAATTTGTTTTGCTTTCAAATTTTGTAACAAAAAGGCCTTTCATTGGAAGTAAGTTGGGAGCCTCCAATAGGTCACCCTACTTCCATTTGTGTGTAATAATTTTAGGCAATTTTCCCTTAGGATAGTGAATGTTTTGTTGGGAACCTTAAATGAGGTCATCCAAACACTCTTAGGATCCGCCTAGTTTGCATTTCTTGCACTTTAATTTCTTGCTTACTTTCATAGCTTATTTCCTTTACCCTCCATTGTCAAACCGCCTAGATAGCTTGCCTTTTACCAATTAGTTTTTACCTTATCTTTCACACCTCTTTTAGTGTTTATTTTGGCTAGTTTCAACCATAGTTTCTTTTACCTTTTTTTCAAACCCCCAACAAGAAAGAACCATAACTTAGGAACCAACATGAGTCTTCATTCATCATCTAGTGTTAATGGTGAGGGTTCTACTCCTAAGGACCTGATGCAATCCTACTCCGCAAGGGCATTGGATAGAAAAACTCCAAGTAGATTGGGCCAGAGATGCAAGAGAAGGCCCTAGGGTTCTTATGAGCCTTAGGGTAGATTTCGGGCCCATGGGCTAAGTACGAGCCCGCTTATCTTTGTAAATATTAGATTAAGGTTTCATTATTTTTGGGCCTTGTATTTAGGGCTCCATAATGTAGGTAGGGTACCCTAGAAATATAGGATTTTTCAGCCCTTGTATTTTAGGGCACCTAGACTAGTTTTTGTATTAGGGGTAGTTTTGTAATTTCACATGCACTAAGTGGATATTTGATGTGTGTGGTTGGAAATAAATTTAATTGAATTGGTAGAAGCCCAATCCAATTAAATTTTAGAGGGGGAGGTGAGCATTTTCTTACTACACCCCATTGCCACATCATATAGTCACACTTTGTGCATGTCCTTCATGCTTTTCATGCCTCATGACACCTAAGCACACTTAGTGGAGAATCTTGGAATTGATCTTGGATTAGTGGGCTGAACCATAACTAAAATTCACTAATCATAATTAGTGAAATTTTGGCTCCAAAGTTTGGCTCCACAAATTCAATTTCAAATTCAAGTGAAATTTGAATTTCCCTCCAATTTTGTGTGACACTTAGGCTATAAATAGAGGTCATGTGTGTGCATTTTTTTCAACTTTGATGATTTGAATATTAAACTTCAGATTTCAAAGCTCATTTAGAGCACAAAATTTCGTGCTCTTCTCTCCCTCTCCCTTCATTCATCTCCTTCTTCCTCCAAGCTCTTATCCATGGCCTCCTATGGTGGTGAGCTTCTTCTAGACTCATCTTCTCCTTGAAGTGGCGTCTCCTCTCTCTTTCCCTTTCTCCATTCCGCTGCCATTCATCTTCCAAGAAGCAAAGGAATCCATTGATGAAGAAGATCCTAGGCCTACAAGCTCCAATGGAGCTTGCATCATGTGGTATCAAGAGCATCTTCATCTAGGTGATGTTCTTTTGCTTCCTCTATCTTTTTGTTCGGTGAATTCTCTTTAATTCCTTGTTCTTCATCTTATTCTCCATGTATATCCTCCATTGTCTTGTGGTTTGGTGCTGTTTAGAGTAGATTAAAAAAAAATAAACCGATTAAATCTTAGATCTACACTTGTTCTTGCATTTCTATGGTTCAAATTTTGTAGATCTACTCTTGAATCTTGTTTTTGTGTTGATTTTAGGTTCTATCAATTTTCATTCATAATATTCTTGTTCTGAACCTTTAGATCTAAATTTTGTTCCAAAATATTGATTAGAAAAAAAAACACAAAAATCTAAGTGTAAATCACTTAATCCATGTTGTCTTAGAGTCATGTTTAGTCATAGTAATTGTCACATTATGTTCTAAGTTTGTGTTGAATTTTATTTTGTTGATTGAATTATAGATACATTTGTTCATGTATTCTTGTCATTCTTAGCCTATCTTTTGAATTTTGAGTCTAATTCATGCATGTTATTTAGTTCATAACATGTTCTAAATCAATTCCTAGAAGTAGTCTTGTTCTTGAACTTTTTTTTTTGCTTTCTAAGTTTCCTACATGATGCCTATGATGAAGTTGAGTTGTGGTGCTGAGTTGTGGCTGGATTTGTGAATCAAAATAAGTCTTAAGCTCTCTTTAATTGTGTTATTCAAGATAATTGAGCATAAGCAAACACAAATTGTAACTATCCAAGCCTTAAGCAACATAAACACTACTCTTGATTTCTAGGCTGAAATCGCTGGTGCTGGCAGCTTGAACATACGAACTTGTATAAATTACTGGGAATTGGTAACTACGTTTTTTGAGCTGAAACTTTTACTGAATTTTCTAGACATCTGGACCAAAATTATAAAAAAAGAATCAAGCGATTTGGATTAAAGAAAAAAATAATAAAAATCTCACAAGTTGGCAGAAAAATCAGTGTCCAGGAAAAAAAAAGGAAAGTGAAAGGAAAGTGTGCTTGTTGTTTTGGCTCAAAATTTGTTCTATAATTGGTGCATATTTTATACCAATCCTAGTTCTGAAATTTCAATTGAACATTATTGTGAAAACAAGTGCCAAAACTAGAGGTTTCTTGAGTCTTTTTTTTTAGAGTTTTTCTACTCTACTCTAGAGCCATTCTAGGTTTCTCTTTGAGTCCTAGCTTGCTTTTTGTGCTTTTCATTGCTTTAATTGTTGAATAATCCTTGGAAATTTGTCTTGTTAAAACTCTATTGGTTTAGCTTTCATTTCATTTTTTTTTGTCTTTGGTTATTGCTTGTCTCTTTGTTTCCTTGCTTGTGAGTTGCCATATAGGGAATTGGAAAGGAGGATTGGTGCCATATCTTGAAGAATTTGAGTCAAGAAGCAAGGGGCCAACCACCTTAAGAGCTATTGGACTAAGAAGCACTCCAAATTGAGTGAAACACTAAAGAGAGAATAGCCACCACAATTGAGGACTTTTTTCTTTGTAATTTTGTAATTGGCAATTTGCTTTGCTTTCAAATTTTGTAACAAAAAGGCCTTTCATTGGAAGTAAGTTGGGAGCCTCCGCTAGGTCACCCTACTTCCATTTGTGTGTAATAATTTTAGGCAATTTCCCCTTAGGATAGTGAGTGTTTTGTTGGGAACCTTAAATGAGGTCATCCAAACACTCTTAGGATCCGCCTAGTTTGCATTTCTTGCACTTTAATTTCTTGCTTATTTTCATAGCTTATTTCCTTTACCCTCCATTGTCAAACTGCCTAGATAGCTTGCCTTTTACTAATTAGTTTTTACCTTATCTTTCACACCTCTTTTAGTGTTTATTTTGGCTAGTTTCAACCATAGTTTATTTTACCTTTTGTTTTCAAACCCCCAACAAGAAAGAACCATAACTTAGGAACCAACATGAGTCTTCATTCTTCATCTAGTGTTAATGGTGAGGGTTCTACTCCTAAGGACCCCTTGTATAAGATATTAGATGAGTTGAGATCCCTTAAGTTGTGGAAAGAAAAACAAGAGAGAAAAGAAAAAGGTAAAAAAAGAGTGGAAGAAATAAGTCAAGATGAAAGAAAGAAAATAAGAGAGGAAGAAAGAAGAAAAATAATGAAAGAAATGAAAAGAGAAAAACATGTCTCCTATAGTAGTCATAACTCTTGCAAGAGCCTAAGTGAAGAACTTCGTGACTATTATGAAGGAAGGCATAGGTCACATCTTAGACCTCACTCCCATAGGAGAGAAAATGAAAGAAAGCCTCAAGAGGTTAACATTAAACTCCCATACTTCCATGGGAAGGACAATGTAGAGGCCAATTTAGATTGGGAAATAAGGGTAGAGCAACAACTTAAAAGGAAGTCTACTTCAAAATCTTATGGCTCTCACTCTTATCCAAAGAAAGACCAAGGTCAAGGAATCTTAGGGGTGAGACCTTCTAAGCCCAAAGATGATAAGGGGAAGACAATAGAAAAGCAACCCCTTAAGGCTAGTATGCAAGAGAAGACTAGCTCCATGAAGTGCTTTAAATGTCTTGGAAGAGGACACATTACTTCTCAATGCCCCACCAAGAAAACCATGATTATGAGGGGCCAAGACATTTATAGTAGCCAAGATGAGGCTACTACTTCACCTTCCTCTAGTAAAAGTGAAGAAGCAAAAGGGGAAGAATCTAGTGAAGAGATCTACCCCCAAGAAGAAGGACAACCTTTAATGGTTAAGGAGGAGTGTAAGGAGGCAAGTGTCTCCTCCAAGAGGTTAGCTAAGAAGGAAAGACATTTTGAAATAAAGACAAATATTAAAGAAATTTCCCTTCTAAGAAGGAAAGAAATTTTCCTTTGTAAAAAGACACTTGTTAGCATTGCCACATCTCTTAGGCTTGAGTTTATTCCTCAAGTAAAGGAGTTGTTGGATGAGGGTTTGGTTCGCAAGAGATTAAATCCTTGTGCTTTGTTGGTGCCCAAAATAGGTATTATTAGGCACCAAATCCCTAAAATAGGTGGTGTGATGAATGCTTTGGGTGGTGCAACACTCTTTTGTAAAATTACTCATGCACCCAACATCTTCATGATTTGTGTACATAGGGACTCATTAGGTAGGTTTGTTCTTATTTTTAGTTTCAATACAAACTTAGGCACACATATGGGACACCTTAGGTTTGTCATACTTTTTGGTAGGAATAATCAACATGAAAATACAGAAAAAGGTATGTTCTATTGCTTTACTTTTCTTAATTTTTTAAATTGTGATCAAAGGGTTCCCATGAACCCTAAGAGAATAAAGGTCATTCCTGAGTGGCCCGCTCCACCAAGTGTAAGAAAAATTTGGGGCTTCCAAGACTTAACAAACTTTTACAAAAAGGTTTGCCCCATATTTTTCTATACTTGTAGCACCACTCATTGAGTTGGTGAGGAACCATGTTCCTTCATGGGAAGATGCCCCGGAAATGAGTTTTCAGACCTTACCTTACTTCAACATACTAAACACCACTAATACATATGTTTTTGTTCTTTTTACAGGTGTTAAGGGAAGGAGCCCAGAGTATCAAGAACCTCAGGATTTGAGGTCAAATCCTTTTCAAGGGGGAGGGAATGATGCAATCCTACTCCGCAAGGGCATTGGATAGAAAAACTCCAAGTAGATTGGGCCAGAGATGCAAGAGAAGGCCCTAGGGTTCTTATGAGCCTTAGGGTAGATTTCGGGCCCATGGGCTAAGTACGAGCCCGCTTATCTTTGTAAATATTAGATTAAGGTTTCATTATTTTTGGGCCTTGTATTTAGGGCTCCATAATGTAGGTAGGGTACCCTAGAAATATAGGATTTTTCAGCCCTTGTATTTTAGGGCACCTAGACTAGTTTTTGTATTAGGGGTAGTTTTGTAATTTCACATGCACTAAGTGGATATTTGATGTGTGTGGTTGGAAATAAATTTAATTGAATTGGTAGAAGCCCAATCCAATTAAATTTTAGAGGGGGAGGTGAGCATTTTCTTACTACACCCCATTGCCACATCATATAGTCACACTTTGTGCATGTCCTTCATGCTTTTCATGCCTCATGACACCTAAGCACACTTAGTGGAGAATCTTGGAATTGATCTTGGATTAGTGGGCTGAACCATAACTAAAATTCACTAATCATAATTAGTGAAATTTTGGCTCCAAAGTTTGGCTCCACAAATTCAATTTCAAATTCAAGTGAAATTTGAATTTCCCTCCAATTTTGTGTGACACTTAGGCTATAAATAGAGGTCATGTGTGTGCATTTTTTTCAACTTTGATGATTTGAATATTAAACTTCAGATTTCAAAGCTCATTTAGAGCACAAAATTTCGTGCTCTTCTCTCCCTCTCCCTTCATTCATCTCCTTCTTCCTCCAAGCTCTTATCCATGGCCTCCTATGGTGGTGAGCTTCTTCTAGACTCATCTTCTCCTTGAAGTGGCGTCTCCTCTCTCTTTCCCTTTCTCCATTCCGCTGCCATTCATCTTCCAAGAAGCAAAGGAATCCATTGATGAAGAAGATCCTAGGCCTATAAGCTCCAATGGAGCTTGCATCAGGACCCCTTGTATAAGATATTAGATGAGTTGAGATCCCTTAAGTTGTGGAAAGAAAAACAAGAGAGAAAAGAAAAAGGAAAAAAAGAGCGAAAGAAATAAGTCAAGATGAAAAAAAGATAATAAGGGAAGAAGAAAGAAGGAAAATACTAAAAGAGTTAAGAAAAGAAAAACATGCCTCCTATAGTAGTCATAACTCTTGCAAGAGCCTAAGTGAAGAACTTCGTGACTATTACGAAGGAAGGCATAGGTCACATCTTAGACCTCACTCCCATATGAGAGAAAATGAAAGAAAGCTTCAAGAGGCTAACATTAACCTCCCATACTTCCATGGGAAGGACAATGTAGAGGCTTACTTAGATTGGGAAATAAGGATAGAGCAAAAACTTAAAAGAAAGTCTACTTTAAAATCTTATGGATCTCATTCTTATCCAAAGAAAGACCAAGGTCTAGGCATCTTAGGGGCAACACCTTCTAAGCCCAAAGATGATAAGGGAAAGACAATAGAAAAACAACCCCCTAAGGCTAGTATGCAAGAGAAAACTAGCTCTATAAAGTGCTTTAAATGTCTTAGAAGAGGACACATTACTTCTCAATGCCCCACCACAAAAACCATGATTATGAGGGGCCAAGAAATTTATAGTAGCCAAGATAAGGCTACTACTTCACCTTCCTCTAGTGAAAGTGAAAAAGCGAAAGGGGAAGAATCTAGTGAAGAAATCTACCCCCAAGAAGAAGGACAACCATTAGTGGTTAAAGAGAAGTGTAAGGAGGTAAGTGTCTCCTCCAAGAGGTTAGCTAAGAAGGAAACTCATTTTACAATAAAGACAAACATTAAAGAAACTTTCCCTCTTAGACAACCTCCACATTTTCTCTTTTGTAAAAAGACACTTGCTAGCATTGCCACACCTCTTGGGCTTGAGTTTATTCCTCAAGTAAAGAAGTTGTTGGATGAGGGTTTGGTTCGCAAGAGCTTAAATCCTTGTGTTTTGTTGGTGCCCAAAATAGGTATTATTAGGCACCAAGTCCATAAAATAGGTGGTATGATGAATGTTTTGAGTGGTGCAACACTCTTTTGTAAAATCACTCGTGCACCTAACATCTTCATGGTATGTGTACATAAGGACCCATTAGGTAGGTTTGTTCTTATTTTTAGTTTCAATACAAACTTAGGTACTCAAATGGGACACCTTAGGTTTGTCATACTTTTTGGTATGAATAATCAACATGAAAATACAGAAAAAGGTATGTTTTATTGTATTACTTTTCTTAATTTTTTAAATAGTGATCAAGGGGTTCCCATGAACTCTAAGAGAATAAAGGTCATTCCTGAGTGGCCCTGATGCAATTCTCCCTAGGAAAGGACCAGTTACCAGAGCCATGAGCAAGAGACTCCAAGAGGATTGGGCTAGAGTTTATAAAGAAGGCCTTAGGGTTCTCATGAACCTTAGGATAGATTTTTGAGCCCATGGGCCAAGGTTGGGTCCACTCTTCTTTGTAAATAGTAGAATAGGTTGTTTTCTTCTTTTGGGCCTTGTATTTTGGCCATTCTAGTAGTATAGGGTTTTAGCCTTGTATTTCAGGGCATTTTGAGTAGTCTTTGTAGTAGGATTTTTTTGTATTTTCATGTTTTTTTGTCATGGGGGTGAGCTTAGCTATGATAGGGGTGTGTAGCTAAGCTCTAGCTTCTCAAGGAAGCTTCTCAAGGAGGTGAGCTTAGTTTTTAGATGGGTGTGTGTAGCTAAACTCTAGCTTCTCAAGGAAGTTTTCTCAAAGAAGCTTCTCAAGAAAGCTTTCTTAAGAAAGCTTCTCAAGGAAGCTACCTAGTCTATAAATAGAAACATGTGTAACACTTGTTGTAACTTTGATGAATGAGAGTCTTGTGAGACATACTTCAAAGTTCCACTTCTCTCCCTCTTTTATTCCTTCAATTTCGTGCTCCCCCATCTCTCTTTCTCTCCCTCTTTCTTTTCCTCCATTGAAGCATCCTTCCAAGCTTCTTATCCAAGGCTCATCTTGGTGGTGAAGCTCCTTCTTCCATGGCTTATTCCCTAGTGGATGGTGCCTCCTCTCACCTCTTCTCCTTTGTCTTCCTCTGGATCTCCATGGTGGAAAATCACCATTAAAGGACCTCATTGAAGCTCAAAGATCCAGCCTCCATAGAATCCCCACAAGCAAGCTTCCATTAGGCCCACTCCACCAAGTATAAGAAAAATTTGGGACTTCCATAACTTAACAAACTTTTACAAAAGGTTTGTCCCAAATTTTTCTGTACTTGTAGCACCACTCATTGAGTTGGTGAGGAACCATGTTCCTTCATGGGAAGATGCCTAGAAAATGGGTTTTCAGACCGTATCTTACTTCAATATACCAAACACCACTAATATATATGCTTTTATTCTTTTTACAGGTGTTAAGGAAAAAAGCCCAGAGTTTCAAGAACCTCAGGATTTGAGGTCAAATCCTTTTCAAGGGGGAGGGAATGATGCAATCCTACCCCGCAAGGGCATTAGATAGAAGACTCCAAGAAGATTGAGCCAGAGATGCAAGAGAAGGCCCTAGGGTTATCATGAGCCTTAGGGTAGATTTCGGGCTCATGGGCTAAGTATGAGCCCACTTATCTTAGTACATATTAGATTAAGGTTTCATTATTTTTGGGCCTTGTATTTAGGGCTCCATAATGTAGGTAAGGTACCCTAGAAATGTAGGAATTTTCAGCCCTTGTATTTTAGGGCACCTAGACTAGTTTTTGTATTAGGGGTAGTTTTGTAATTTCACATGTATTTAAGTGAATATTTGATGTGTGTGTTGGAAAATAAATTTAATTGAATTGGGAGAAGCCCAATCCAATTAAATTTTAGAGGGGGAGGTGAGCATTTGCTTGCTACACCCCATTGCCACATCATATAGTCACACTTTGTGCATGTGCTTCATGCTTTACATGTCTCTTGCCACCTAAGCATACTTAGTGGAGAATCTTTGACTTGATCTTGAATTTAGTGGGCTGAACCATAGTTAAAATTCACTAGTCATAATTAGTGAAATTTTGGCTCCAAAGTTTGGCTCCATAAATTCAATTTCAAATTCAAGTGAAATTTCAATAGAAATTTAAATTTCCCTCCAATTTTGTGTGACACTTAGGCTATAAATAGAGGCCTTGTGTGTGCATTTTCTTGAACTTTGATCATTTGAATATTAAACTTCAGATTTAAAAGCTCATTTAGAGCATAAAACTTCGTGTTCTTCTCTTCCTCTCCCTTCATTCATCTCCTTCTTCCTCCAAGCTCTTATCCATGGCCTCCTATGGTGATGAGCTTCTTCTAGACTCATCTTCTCCTTGAAGTGGCGTCTCCTTCATTTGAATGGCAGCGGAATGAAGAAAGCAAGAGAGAGAGGAGACGCCACTTTAAGGAGAAGATGAATCTAGAAGAAGCTCACCACCATAGAAGGCCATGGATAAGAGCTTGGAGGAAGAAGGAGATGAATGAAGGGAGAGGAAGAGAAGAGCACGAAATTTTGTGCTCTAAATGAGATTTGAAATCTGAAGTTTAATATTCAAATGATCAAAGTTCAAGAAAATGCACACACAAGGCCTCTATTTATAGCCTAAGTGTCACACAAAATTGGAGGGAAATTTGAATTTCTATTCAAATTTCACTCGAATTTGAAATTGAATTTATGGAGCCAAACTTTGGAGCCAAAATTTCACTAATTATGATTAGTGAATTTTAGCTATGGTTCAGCCCACTAAATTCAAGATCAAGTCCAAGATTCTCCACTAAGTATGCTTAGGTGACATGAGGCATGTAAAGCATGAAGCACATGCACAAAGTGTGACTATATGATGTGGCAATGGGGTGTAGCAAGCAAATGCTCACCTCCCCCTCTAAAATTTAATTGGATTGGGCTTCTCCCAATTCAATTAAATTTATTTTCCAACACACACATCAAATATTCACTTAAATACATGTGAAATTACAAAACTACCCCTAATACAAAAACTAGTCTAGGTGCCCTAAAATACAAGGGCTGAAAATTCCTACATTTCTAGGGTACCTTACCTACATTATGGAGCCCTAAATACAAGGCCCAAAAATAATGAAACCTTAATCTAATATGTACTAAGATAAGTGGGCTCATACTTAGCCCATGAGCCCGAAATCTACCCTAAGGCTCATGAGAACCCTAGGGCCTTCTCTTGCATCTCTGACTCAATCTTCTTGGAGTCTTCTATCCAATGCCCTTGCGGGGTAGGATTGCATCAGGTAAGTTGAGGTCAAAGTGGATTGGTCCTTTTGTGGTGACTAATGTTTTTCCTTATGGTACAGTTGAGATCAAAAGTGAATCCATAGATTAGAGCTTCAAGGTCAATGGACACCGGCTGAAACCATTCCTCACAAATCTCTCCTTAGTGGATGTAGTGGTGGAGGAGACCTCCTTACTTCATCCTACTTCTCTTCCGTCATGACTTCGGGATTTTTCTTTTTTTATCTTCTTCTTTACTTTTATTGCACTTGTCCAAATTTATTGATTGTTTTGATTGCTCTTGATCTTGTGATTGTGCTACATTGAGGACAATGTGTTGTTTAAGTATGGGGGGGGGGGAGATTGTTCTTTAATTTTGTAGGGTATTCTAGATTAATTTTGTTGGGTTTTCTAGTTTATTTTTTTTTTAGGTTTTCTAGGTTAATTTTGTTATTTTGGTTTTATGTTTTATGTACAACATTGCATGTTTCTCTTTGAATTATAGGTTATGTACAGGTAATGGGTAATTATTTTTTAAATAGGAGTTTCTTGGCATTTTGTGAATTGAAATCCTTGTATTTCTCTACATGTCAAGTTAGTTTTGAACATTCGAATTGGAAGTGATAGATTTACCCTTGTGAGAATTTGAGTCATCATCATCTATTTTATTCGGTGTGTTTTGCCCCATTGATTGCTTGCACAATAGCCTTGGCTTGACTATTGTTGATACTTCTTGCTTCACATGCATGTTGGGAGACGATTTAGGCATTTTGTTCTTATAAGACTCTAGCCAAATGAGCCTACCTTGAATTAATTCCTTTGATAGCCCCTTTGAGCCTATGTTCCCCTTTCTTTGTTTTGAAGCTCATTACAAGCCTTAAGTGAAAAACGATCATCTCACCCTACCCTTAAAGGAATTTTGGAGATTTGGAATTGTTTTGGGAATAAGTGTGGGGGGTATGTTTCATTGGATGATATGTTTTTGTTGGGCATGCTTGATGATGTATTTTGGCCATACTTGTTGTATATACATATATTGCCTAATTGTTGCTTTATTTTTCAATTGCTTTCACTTGCTACTGTTCACGTTAAAAAAATGAAAAAAAAACAACAGAAAAAAAGGAAAAGGAATGAAGTTGAATAAATGAGGTCTTGGTTTGAAGACTTGGATTGGTTTGAGGACTTGGTTGATTTTGTTTTGGGTTTACTTTTTATGCTTAATTTTTAATTTTGGATTTGGGGTTTACTATTTTTTCTTACTTCCCACTTATTCCCCATTGCTCCTCTATTCCTTTGGGTTTTAGATACTTATCCCATACTTTCCTCTACCTTATCCTTGGCCCCATTACAACCTTAAAAGACATTTTGATCCTCATATGCATGGGTTTGTGATGTGGTTGTCAATTTTAGAGTCTTGTCAAGTCTATGTGGTGTTTGTTTTCATGGGTGCACTGAGAGTAAACAGTAGCCTAGACACTTGAGAGATGGAGTGCATATCTTATGAGGCTTTATCACTTTTCATTCTTGAGCTGATTGACTATCTTGCCATGTTTGAGATGCTTGGATGATTTTCATGTAGAAGCAAAGACTTTGACTTTGATGTTTTGATGAAGCCATATGACCATGATGTTTTGATACCTTATGAAAATGTGCTTCTCGAGTTTAATTCAAGACAAAAATCCAAGAATACAAGATACAACATCAAGAAGATCTCTAGTGATTTAGGAAGGGAATTCCAAATTGAAATAGCAAAAGGTTTGGCCAAGAAATTTAAGCTAAAATGTCTTTTTCAAGAGATTTACTCTCTGGTAATCGATTACCAGAGGATGTAATCGATTACCAGTGGCCAAAATGATTTATAACAGCCATTACAAATTTGAATTTAAATTTTACACTGTGTAATCGATTACACATGAATGGTAATCAATTACCAGCAGTTATTGAACGTTTTGATTCAAATTTTAAAGCCTGTAATCGATTACACAAGTCTTGTAATCGATTACCAGAGAAGATTTTCAGAAAATAATTTCCAAGAGTCACATCTGTTCAAATGGTTTATGAATGGCCATCAAAGGTCTATTTATATGTGACTTGGAAACACGAATTTGGAGAGAGTTTTCATTGCCCAAAAAGTTTTATCCTCTTAAAAGATTAAGAGAGTTTTTCTGAACTGAAATGTCTTATCCTCTCAAAAAGATTCCTTGGTCAAACGCATGCATATTCAATAAGGAATTTTGATTGATCTTCATTGTACAATCTATCTATTTCAAGAGAGATTTCTTCTTCTCTTCTTCTTACTTCTGAAAAGGGATTAAGAGACCGAGGGTCTCTTGTTGTAAAGGATTCCTGAACACAAGGGAAGAGTTGTCCCTGTGTGGTTCAGACTTTGTAAAAAGAGTTTTACAAAGAGAGTGAAAAATCTCAAGTGGGTTGCTTGAGGACTGGACGTAGGCACGGGAAGTGGCCGAACCAGTATAAATCAAGTTTGCATTTCTCTCTTTCCTTAAACTTCTTTTATTTATTGCTATTTATCTTTTGCTTTAAAGAAGTTTATTTTGAATTGTCTTTTGAGTAATTCATGTTAAGGGTGCATTGTTAATCCAAAAAGAGAGAGTGAATGTTTAATTAGGAAATAATCTTTGTATCTTAATTCAACCCCCCCTTCTTAAGATAACTGAGGCCATTTGTCTAACATTTCATGATTGTCTTGATTCTTTAACTCTCTATGTGTTGGATGTTGCTCATTCCTTTCATTCCTTGAGATTCATTAAGAAATATGTAATTGTTTTTGGTGTTTGTTTGTTTCTCTTTAATGTCTCTGGATTTGTTCCTTGCTTTGTTTTTTTTTTTAATTTTGCCCAGGAGTGCAAAAGGCTAAGTGTGGGGGGATATGATGTGTCATTATTTTCTCCTATTTCTTAACCCTTTTTGTCACCATTTTAATTACTTATTAGCCTTAATTGTCAAATTAATTGTGCAGTTTTATCATTTGGGTCTACTTAACTAATTTTGTGTTTTTAATTTAATTTCAGGAGAATTATAAGCAATTGGGCTTGAATCCAAAATTGGGTTTGGACTTAAAGAGAACAGACAATTTTATTTTATCAAATCTTATCTTATCCAGATTTTATTTCATCTAGATTTTATTTTATCTAGATTTTATTTCATCCAATCTTATCTTATCTTGTCCAAATTTTATTTTATTTCATTTATGGGCTTGGACTTAAGATAGATTTGTAAGCTTTGGGGCTGAAGACCTATATAACAGCACCAAGGTTTTAGTTTAGAGAGTTTGAGGAAGAGGAGAATAATTCTAGGATTTTAGAATTCCAGTTTTTACTGTTTATGCACACTGTTCACATAGAATAAAATTTGTTTTCTGCAATTTCGTTTCTGCTTCAATCTACAATTTCGTTTTCTACTGATTAATGGAAGGCTACGTCTCGAGCGTTGTTTTCTCTTGAGGATCAAGCACAGCTCTCTGAGGTTTTGTTATTACTATTGAATTCTGGTCAGTTTTTCCTCTTCACCAATTACTCTGTGTTTGTTGCTATTAATCCATGCATGCTTAGTGCTTGATTAATTGTCTCTGCGCTTAATTTACGTTCATGTTTAATGATCAGTTTCGTTCATGATTAATTGGTGTATGTGTTGCTTAATCACATAATGACAGACTTATATTAATTTTTGCTTAGTAATTTAATTTAGGGTTGGAATAAGTGGTTGAACTAATTAAGGATAAATTCTCGTAACCTAGGATAAGAGACTTTCTTGTGAATCAAGGGGAAACATGTTTTAATTCTGTTATTTTCTAATTCAAATTTGTTTGTTGTTTAATTTACAAAAGCAAACAACCCCCCCAATTCGTTACTGTTTTCTTACTATCTGTTATGAACATTTGGTTGACCATTGCTGGTTGGGAGACGACCTAGGATCACTTCCTAGATACTACATTTTTTATGTTTATTTGATTCGAGTACAGCCTCGATCAGCGCTGCATGTAGAGGTCCAATGAAGGGCTTTAGAATAGAGCAGTGAAACACCGAATGAATGCGAGAGTCCTCTGATAACGCAAGCTTATAAGCAACTGGCCCTATCCTTGCAAGGATTTGAAATGGGCCATAAAAACGCTTTGAAAGTTTGGACTAGCTTGTACCTGAGGCTGTGGTCTGGCAATATGGGCAGAGTTTGACCAGGACCCGTTCTCCCACCTGGAACTCATGATCATGGCGGTGTTCGTCGGTGATAGCTTTCATGCGAGCCTGGGCTTTCTGTAATTTCTGACGGAGTAAGGCAAATATGAATTCTCGTTGACTAAGCAATTCGTCTACTGCCTCAATCTTTGAGGTACCCGTCAGGTACTGCAGAAAGCTCGGTGGTTTGCGGCCAAAGGTCACTTCGAGCGATGTTAACCCAGTGGTCGAGTGAATGAATGTATTGTATGACCACTCAGCCCATAACAGGAAACGCCCCCACGCATTGGCCGCCGGTGAACGAATGCACGCAAATATTGTTCAATGACTCTATTTGCTACTTCGGTCTGTCCATCTATTTGAGGATGATAAGTAGAACTCATCCTGAGTTTAGTGCCACTTAGGGAGAATAGTGCCTGCCAGAATTTACTCATGAAAAGCGGGTCTCGATCGGAAGTGATGCTTTTGGGCATGCCGTGAAGTTTGCCCACTAATTCCATGAATAGTTGGGCCACACTTTGTGATGTGTGATGGAAAGGAAGCATGCCGAGATGAACGCCCTTGGAAAAGCGGTCTACAACCATGAGAATGCAGGTGTTGTCGCGGTATGTCGGTAACCCAACTATGAAGTCCATTGAAAGGTCTTCCCACGGCAGTGATGGAACAGGTAATGGACACAATAAGCCTCTAGGTTTTGCAGGTTCATATTTCACGAGTTGACAATCCAAACAACTTGCAACAAATTTTTAAGTGTCAACCTTCATGGTGTTCCAAGTGAAGTTTTTAACGACACGATTCAAGGTCTTCTGAAGGCCCATGTGACCCCCAATTGGTCATTGATCAAATTCAGTGAGCAAGATCTTGATGAAAGAGCAATCGGAGTGCAGCCAAATGTGACCCTGATGTAAAATGAAATGGGAAGTCAACGAATGATGAGGATATGCTGCAGGATGGGTGCGGATCTTTTCCCTCAAAGACACAAATTCATCATGTGACTGCAGCTCCTTACATAAGTCTTCAAGGAAGACAAAATGTGGCATCGAAAGAATGAAGAATGAGGCATTAGCTGACCTCGATGAGCGTGACAACACGTCTGCAACCACATTGGTTTTGCCCGCCCTATACTGAATAACATAATCAAACCCTAGTAAGTGTGCTAAGTACATGTGTTGTTCAGGTGTTTGAACCACCTGACTCATAAGTTCCTTCAAGCTCCAGTGGTCAGTTAAGATGACAAAGTGATGACCTAATAGGTACTGCCGCCATTTCTTAATGGCGGTGGTGATGACGGCGAGCTCACGGACATAGGTGGAAGATCGGAGCAACTTGGGGCAAAATTGTTTACTAAAGAAGGCAATTGGGTGTCCTTCTTGAGAGAGTACCGCCCCCATACTTGAGCCCGAAGCATCGATTTCTACCATAAAGGGTTTATTGAAATTGGGAAGTGCTAGCACTGGGGACTTAGTAATTGCATCCTTAAGAGTTTGAAAGGCATCCCCAGCTTCTGGTGACCACACGAATTCTGCCTTGGTCAATAATTTTGAAAGGGGTGCGGCCATAGTAGCGTAACCCCTTATGAACCTGCGATAAAATCCCACAAGGCCAAGGAACCCACGTAGGGCTCGGGCAGTGCGTGATTGCGGCCACCGTTGAATGGCTTGAACCTTGTCCGGTATGGGTTGTACGCCATCGCCGGCAACAATGTGCCCCAAGTATTCTATCTGCTTCTGTGCGAAGGAGCATTTAGCTATCTTAAGAGTGAATTTGTCGTCCATTACGACCTGAAATGCGGTCTCCAAATGATTCAAGTGTTCCTCGAAGTTTCGACTGTATATCAATATATCATCGAAGAAGACGATGATATATTTTCGCAGATACGACTGAAACAAGTGATTCATCATTGCCTGAAAGGATGAAGGCGCATTACAAAGTCCAAAAGGCATCACACAAAACTCATAGTGACCATGGTGAGTGCGGAAGGCGGTTTTGCTCGTATCGGACTCTTTCATCAGATAGAGCAAAACCAGACTGCGCCTCCAAGTTCATCCAATAGCTCGTCCACAGTAGGTATAGGGAAATGATCGTGTACCGTAATAGCATTGAGTGCCCTATAATCAACACAAAAATGCCACGTTTCATCGTGTTTCTTCACTAACAAAACAGGAGAAGAGAAGGGGCTCGAACTATGTTGTATATGACCTTGTCAAAGCATAGATGCAACTTGGTTCTCAATCTCTTGCTTTTGATAGTAAAGATAGTGGTAGGGTCTAACTTTAACAGGGGCTGAGTTAAGGACAAGGTTGATGGTGTGGTCTGTGGGTCAAGATGGAGGTAAGGTCATCAATGGTTGGAATAAGGAGGAGTATTTGGCGAGGAGATTCTGAAATGTTGGTATAGGATGAGCCAAAGGCAACGATGTAGTGGTGTGGGGCTCCATTTGAATGTGAAAATAAATGCTAGTATTACTTGTATCCATGAGATGACGCAACTGTGATGGCGATATTTGATCAATAGTCATATCACGATCCCCTGTAAGCTCGATCAACTTGCCACCATAAATGAATTTCATAGTAAGAGATGTATAGTCCGTTAGGACAGGCCCCAGTGATTTGAGCCACTGCACTCCTAATACTACGTCGGCACCTCGAATTGGCAGCACATGAAAATCCACCATGAAATTATGCTTCTGAATGTATACTGAGACGTCCATACACACCTGGTTGCACTGCAGTTCCTCCCCATTGCCCACCATTACTCGCAACGTCGAAGTATTTTGAGGGAGCGAATTCAAGGAGGAGACCAACTCCTGTTGTAGGAAATTACGCGTACTCCCGCCATCAATGAGAATCTAGACGCGGTGATTCTCGATTAAGCCTGTGACGCGTAAGCTTTCCGGAGTTCCTTAGCCTGAGAGCGCATGCAGACTGATCTACGCTGGTGACGTGTCTTGAGAGGAACAAAGAGGAATTGGCGACAAGGGTCCGGGATCGAGTTCCTAGGGACACTCATCCTCCTCGGTCACAAACAAGAACAAAGAGGAAGCACATTTATGACCTCGAGAGTATTTCTCGTCATAGTTAAAGCATAGGCCTTGTTCTCGACGAAGAGCTAATTCAGTCGGAGTCAACCGTTTGAAAGGAATGGTGGAGGAGTGAGGTTTGGTCACGAAAGGAAGTAGAGGTGATTCAGGAGAATTAATGGTTGGAAAGGGCAAAGGTCGTGAAGGAAGGGAGATATTGGTAGTAGTCGTAAGGGTTCGAACTGCCGATCGGCGACTATCTAACAACTTCTCCTCATGGAGTCTTGCGAACGAAACAGCTTGAGCCAAAGAGTGAGGCTACATGACTTGCACTTCCCGTCGAATAGCAGGGCTCAATCCCGATACAAAACAACTGAGCACAAACGACGCTGGAAGGCCGATGATTCGGTGAGCACGAGCTTCAAACTCCGAAAGGTAAGCAGAAATAGTTGACCGCTGCGTCAATTTACACAATACACCAGTAGGATCCTCATAAGCTGAAGATGAAAACCGCGCGTGGATCACATGTAGAAAAGCTGACCAAGACGACAATTAGCCATTGCGTTACATCCATTGAAACCATGCTAATGTAGGACCTTTCATGTAGAACGAAGCGATTGTGAGACGATCATGGTTTGGTGTTACGTGATATTCAAAGAATTGTGTGATCTTGAATATCCATCCCTCTAGATCGGATCCATCGAAGCGAGGAACCTCCAGTTTCAACCGATAGGCAGAGTTTGTAGTTGCGGCGAAGGAAGGGCCAACAAATGCTGATGGAACGTGAGGATTGGTATGTGAGGTCTCCAATTGATTCATACGATGGAGAAGCTCGTCGAACTTCGAAGTCATGGTGATGAGGACATGACCAAGAGCAAGGGCAAGGATCCACTTGAAGGACTTGGAGGACATATGACAAGGGCTAGAGCAAGGAAAGCCAAGCAAGCTCTTCAACAAATGTTGTCCATACTGTTTGAATACAAGCCCAAGTTTCAAGGAGAAAAGTTCAAGGTTGTGAGTTGTATCATGTCCCAAATGGAGGAGGACTTCCACTTTGTCTCAATTTTAGAGTGTTTAGTTTGTCTAAATAATGGCCCAACATTCCTCCCTTTAAGGGAAAGAATGATCCGGAGGCCTACTTGGAGTGGGAGATGAAAATAGAGCATGTTTTCTCATGCAACAACTATGAGGAGGACCAAAAGGTGAAGCTTGCCGCCACGGAGTTTTCCGACTATGCTCTTGTGTGGTGGAACAATCTACAAAAGGAGAGAGCAAGAAATGAAGAGCCAATGGTTGATACATGGACGAAGATGAAAAAGATAATGAGGAAGCGGTATTTGCCGGCTAGTTACTCAAGGGACTTGAAATTCAAGCTCCAAAAACTAACCCAAGGCAACAAGGGGGTTGAGGAGTATTTCAAGGAAATTGATGTGCTCATGATTCAAGCAAAGATTGAAGAAGATGAGAAGGTAACTATGGCTCGATTTCTTAATGGTTTGACTAATGATATCTGTGATATTGTTGAGCTGCAGGAGTTTGTTGAAATGGATGATTTGCTCAACAAAGCAAACCAAGTATAGAGCAACAATTAAAAAGGAAAGGAGTGGCTAAGAGGAGTTTTACCAACTTTGGTTCTTCTAGTTGGAAAGACAAAGGTAAGAAAGATGGGGCTACTACTTCTAGTAGTTCCACACCTATCCCATCAAAAATTTGCTCAAAGTCCCAAGAGGAACCCTCTAAAAGGAGTAGAGATGTGAAGTGTTTCAAGTGCCAAGGCCTAGGACACTATGCTTATGAGTGCCCTAACAAAAGGTCCATGGTTCTTAGAGATGGAGAATATATAAGTGAATCTGATGTTGAAGAGGAAGAGGAGAGTGAGTACGTAGAGGAAGAGGAGACTCCGGAGGGAGATTTGTTCATGATTAGGCGGTTACTTGGTAGTCAATTGAAGCATGAGGAGAAGAGCCAAAGAGAAAACATCTTTCACACTAGATGTTTAATCAATGGCAAGGTGTGCATGGTGATCATTGATGGAGGTAGTTGCACCAATGTGGCTAGTGCTAGATTAGTGTCAAAGCTAAATTTAGCTACTAAACCACATCCTAGGCCATACAAACTTCAATGGCTTAGTAAGGGTGGGGAGGTGCAAGTGAGGCAGCAAGTTGAAGTGGACGTTTCCATTGGGAAATACAATGATAAGGTGCTTTGTGATGCTGTTCCTATGGAGGTCAGTCACTTACTTGGGAGACCATGGCAATTTGATAAAAGAGCCAATCATGACGGTTACACCAACAAGATCTCTTTCACGCACCAAGACAAAAAGATTGTGCTCAAGCCATTGAGTCCACAAGAAGTGTGTGAGGATCAAAAGAAAATGAGAAAAAAACTTCTTCAAGAGAAAAGAGAAAAAGAAAAAGTGAGCAAAACACTTGAGAATGAGAAAAAGAGGGAAACACTTGAGAGGAAAAAGAGTGAACAAAAGAAGAGTGAAACACTTGAAGTGAGGGAGAGCTATTTAGCCACAAAAAGTGAGGTCAAGAGGTTGTTTCGTGCTAAACAGTCACTATATATCTTGTTTTGCAAAAATCAGATTTTGACCACTAACACTTTTGATGATTTTGAAGTGCCTTCTAGTGTTAAAACTCTTTTGCAGGATTTTCAAGACATGTTTCCACCAAATGTGCCAAGTGGACTACCACCTTTGAGGGGAATTGAGCATCAAATTGATCTCATTCCGGGAGCTTCTTAGCCCAATAGGCCAGCCTATAGAAGTAATCCACAAGAAACCAAAGAGATTCAAAGACAAGTGGATGAACTCATTAGCAAAGGTTGGATAAGAGATAGTATGAGTCCTTGTGTTGTCCGAGTGATTTTGGTCCCTAAAAAGGATGGGACATGGCGCATGTGTTCCGATTGTAGAGCCCTTAATAACATCACCATTAAATATAGGCATCCTATACCTAGGCTTGATGATTTGCTTGATGAATTGCATGGTGCATGTTACTTCTCTAAAATCGATTTAAAAAGTGGATACAATCAAATTAGGATTAGAGAAGGGGATGAATGGAAAACTGCTTTTAAAACAAAATATGGTTTGTATGAATGGTTGGTTATGCCTTTTGGCCTAACTAACCCTCCTAGCACTTTCATGAGATTAATGAACCATATCTTGAGAGAGTTCATAGGAAAGTTCGTTGTGGTGTACTTTGATGATATTCTTATCTATAGCACTTCACTTGATTTGCATATTGATCATTTAAAATCTGTCTTGACTGTGCTTAGAGAAGAACAATTGTATGCCAATCTTGAAAAATGCATCTTTTGTACTAACCATGTTGTGTTTCTTGGTTTTGTTGTGAGTTCAAAAGGAGTGCAAGTTGATGAGGATAAGGTTAGGGCTATTCAAGAATGGCCTACACCTAAGTCTGTGACTGAGGTGAGGAGTTTTCATGGCTTAGCAAGTTTTTATAGACGATTTGTGAAGGATTTTAGCACATTGGCAGCACCTCTCAATGAAGTGCTCAAGAAAAATGTTGGTTTCAAATGGGGAGAGAAACAAGAAGAAACTTTCAATGTTCTTAAGCAAAAGCTAACTAATGCCCCCATACTTTCGTTGCCAAACTTTCAAAAATCTTTTGAAATTAAGTGTGATGCTTCAAATGTTGGGATTGGGGATGTGTTGATGCAAGAAGGCCATCCAATTGCTTATTTTAGTGAAAAGTTAAGTGGTCCTACCCTTAACTATTCAACTTATGATAAGGAGTTGTATGCCTTAGTACGGGCTTTGAAAACATGGCAACACTACCTTTATCCCAAGGAATTTGTCATTCATAGTGACCATGAGTCCCTCAAATATATCAAGGGGCAAGGCAAGCTTAACAAAAGGCATGCGAAGTGGGTGGAATTCCTAGAGCAATTCCCTTATGTTATCAAACATAAAAAGGGAAAAGGTAATATTGTAGCTGATGCTCTTTCTCGGCCTCATGCATTACTTTCTATGCTTGAAACAAAATTGATTGGTCTTGAATGTTTGAAAAGCATGTATTAAAATGATGAAACTTTTGGAGAAATTTTTAAAAATTGTGAAAAAATTTCAGAAAATGGTTTCTTTAGACATGAAGGCTTTCTTTTCAAAGAAAAAAAATTGTGTGTGCCTAAATGTTCTACTAGAAATTTTCTTGTTTGTGAAGCACATGAAGGAGGTTTAATGGGGCATTTTGGGGTCCAAAAGACTTTAGAAACATTCCAAGAACATTTTTATTGGCCTCATATGAAAAAGGATGTGCAGAAATTTTGTGAACATTGCATTGTATGTAAAAAGGCAAAGTCTAAGGTAAAGCCTCATGGATTGTATACTCCATTGCCAATTCCGGAGTATCCTTGGATTGATTTATCCATGGATTTTGTTTTGGGGCTGCCAATAACAAGCAATGGTAGAGATTCCATTTTTGTGGTTGTTGATAGGTTTTCTAAAATGGCTCATTTTATTCCATGTAAAAAAGTTGATGATGCTTCCCATGTGGCTGATTTGTTTTTCAAGGAGATTGTGAGACTCCATGGTTTGCCAAGGAGCATTGTTAGTGATAGGGACTCTAAGTTCCTAAGCCATTTTTGGAGGACTTTGTGGATCAAGTTGGGCACTAAATTGTTATTTTCAACCACTTGTCACCCACAAACCGATGGGCAAATGGAAGTTGTTAATAGGACTTTGAGAACTTTGCTTAGGACAGTTTTGAGGAAGAACTTAAAAACTTGGGAAGCTTGTTTACCCCTTGTTGAATTTTCTTACAATAGAGTTGTTCATAGCACCACTAATTGTTCTCCTTTTGAAGTTGTTTATGGTTTTAACCCACTAACTCCTCTTGATCTTTTGCCTATGCCTAATGTTTCTGTTTTTAAGCATAAAGAAGGTCAAGCAAAGGCGGACTATGTGAAGAAGCTTCATGAGAGAGTCAAAGATCAAATTGAGAGGAAAAATAAAAGCTATGCTAAACAAGCCAACAAAGGGAGAAAGAAGGTTGTCTTCGAACCCGGAGATTGGGTTTGGGTGCACATGAGAAAAGAAAGGTTTCCGGAACAAAGGAAATCAAAGCTTCAACCAAGGGGAGATGGACCATTTCAAGTGCTTGAAAGAATCAATGACAATGCTTACAAAGTTGAGCTGCCCGGTGAGTACAATGTTAGTTCCACCTTCAATGTCTCTGACTTATCTCTTTTTGATGCAGATGGAGAATCCGATTTGAGGACAAATCCTTCTTAAGCGGGAGAGAATGATGAGGACATGACCAAGAGCAAGGGCAAGGATCCACTTGAAGGACTTGGAGGACCTATGACAAGGGCTAGAGCAAGGAAAGCCAAGGAAGCTCTTCAACAAGTGTTGTCCATACTATTTGAATACAAGCCCAAGTTTCAAGGAGAAAAGTCCAAGGTTGTGAGTTGTATCATGGCCCAAATGGAGGAGGACTAAATGGAACCACTTTGTCTCAATTTTAGAGTGTTTAGTTTGTCTAAATAATGTCTCAATCCTTCTAAAGTTGGCTGACCAAAAATATGTTTTGGGTTAATCAACTAAAAGGGTTTTAGTTAGGTTAGTTCAAGTTGTAATAAGGGCCCAATTGGCAACCTAGACATCAGCCTTTTGGGAGACCAAATGGTGGCTGACTTGTTGGCTGTTGGGGGTGACTTTTGGTTGCCACAATTTCAGTTACACTCAGCCATTAAGTTCTTTTAATTCCCTAGGTTAATGGCATTAAGTTATTTTAATTCTAGGTTAGTGGGTCATTACTAAAATCTGTTGTAAAGCTTCTATATAAGCTGAACCATTTTATCAATAAACACAAGTTGAGTTTTATTCAAAAAATTAGAGTTTATCTCTTTTATCTTAGTGAGAGTGATTCTCCCAAGTTCTTGAGTGATTCAAGAACACCCTGCCTGTATCAAAGGACTTTCACAACCTTTGTGTGTTGCCCTCGCCGGAAAGAGTGATTCTTTCCTTCCTTTCATCTTTAACCTTGTTCTTTCAAACCACAATTCCAGAAAATTCACTTCTACCCAGAATTATCTCGTGGCCATAACTCCCGTTTTACGCACTCAAATTAAGTGATTCTTGAGCCTAAATTGAATTTCAAAACAAGACCTTTCACCTTGTTTTGGAATCACCTCATTTTGAGCCCTTTAGCTTGAGTTATTGTCATTTCTATATTTCTGTCCAGCCACCACTTAACCTACGTTTTCTCATCTCATTATTCCATTTTATGTCAAGAACCACCTTATTAAGACCCACGAAATTAACCACCTTATTTTCCATCCTTTCCTTAATCAATTTCCGCATTTTCTATCAAGGTTTAATCCTAGACGATCCTAAGTCAGCCTTTGTGCAATGAAGGTTCATATCACATGGACGAGGAAAGCTACACGAAGGCATCCTCCCAACGATCGACATTGGTTTTAGATTGCGTAGCGTCGGCATTGGCGGAAGAGAATGAAAGCACCAATGTTAGGTACTTGGCTACAAGACCAAGTAACCACCTTGTGACGTGAAGATAGAAAAGAGAGAGAGAGAGAGTTGTGATAATGCTTTTCTTAATATCCTTCACAAGCGCTTCCCTTACATTTATAGAGATTACTGTTACTACATGTGAGCCACAGGATACTAACGACCTAACAGAAAGCTAACAGATTCAACAATAATATTCCTTATTCCCTAAGCTTCTAGAAGATACAAGTGCAGCTCCTACTAACTTGCATGCGCACGTGAATGATTATGCAACTAATACGTAATCCTTCAAATGACTAGGAGTGTGGCTTTGCCTCTTGGGCCTTGCTGTTTGCAACTCCTTGCTGTTACTCACATTGGGCTTTGCTGCTTGTAGCTCTTTGTTGTTACTCATCAGTTGGTTAATTGTTTTCGTTCTGATCAAGAGAGTCATGCACATATTTTGTTTACACAAAATGCACTTGAGATAGAGTCATCACAAGTTTGATATTAGAGCAATCGAAACTCGAGTTCAATTCAAATTACCCTTGTGTTGTAAGATCCGCAAAACCCACACTTGTGGTATAGCCAATGAAATGGTGCAGTACCCTTCTCATGGCAGTCATTGCAAAGTATATCCTGTGATATAAAAAATCAGGTATCACAATTAAGTTTAGATCTTCAAATTGTACCAAGAAATTGATTCTTTTCATTTGTTTCTCTTCATCTTTCTGAATTGATTAATCCAACATTTCTGAAATGAAAATGCACTAAGATCTTATTTTTTTTTTAAATGATATATCCAGCAACAGACCGGTTTTATAACCACCCATTTATCAGTTTTGACAGTCAAATTTAAGCCAAAAGTGTTTTTCTGAACAAACTTTGGGTTTGTAGTTTTAAAACTGATAAATGGGTTTTATATATCTTTGGCTCCAAATACCATAAGTTGCAGATTTTTTTGTGAAACAGCTTACTTTCAAACAAAACATTTAAGAAGACAAAAGTGATTATAAAAAGAGCAAATGTAATAATTAAAAAAATTCTAACAGATACCTTTAGGATATTATTGGTTAAGAAATTAAAAGAAATTTTTTATGAAAGTGCTATCAATGCACCCTAACTGTAATTTCCAATGTACTCCCACAGTAATTTTTATAAATAAAAAAACCTATTTATTAATTTCTTGACTAATTTCTTAACGTGCTTATCAAAATAACAAGATTAACTGAGTGAAACTTTTAAAAAGGTTTGAGTAATTTACTTTCAGCTTCAAGAGCTGTACTAGTAGTACTACTGTAAATATTTTTCACCTGACATTGATTCCGATATTCTTCTGGGAGTTCCTCAGAAGCCAGTAGAGCATCAAGCATGCCAAAGTAAACCTATAAATGATTATAGAAGCAACATAAAAAAATTTAAAAATTATAGCAGCTTCTGTAATACGCTAGCAGCATCTTAAACTAGAGTTTTTGGAGACAGGAGACAGTTGTGTGGAAATGCCTAAATATCATATATATTTCAAAATAAATTTAAATAACAACAAATTTGTAATAGATTTTTCTTGATTTCATTGGGCTTATAGTATTTAGTACTTTAAAAGTATGTCTATTATGATAAAAAAAATATAGTAACTTAAATAAAAGTGTTCTCACCAGCTACAACTATTTATTTTAGGCGTGGTCATGAGTCGGATTGGTTCGGGTTTAGAGGATATTCAGTTCCAAACAGATCAATGTTAATTGGTTTGGGTTGTATTGGATTATTCAAAGCTTGATGGCAACTGTATCCGAACCAACCTTAATGATCAATGTTAATCAGTTTGGGTTCGATTAGATTCTTCACAAAAAATTGGCGACCCAAACTGTACCATCCTGATCACGTTCAGATTGGGTCATCAGATCACCTAATAAAATAATAATAATAACAAAGAAAAATATAGAAAATATAGGAAATCATAATAAAATGAAAGAAAACTAATGAATAATATCAAGAGTAGGAATTATAGAATTACACAACATAAAACTATAGAATTAAAATTAAACAATATAAAAATTCAAAATTTTGTAAAATAGTACAGATTGGGGTTGGTTCAGGTTCTTCATGTTCAAATCCAATACCTAAAGCCCTGAACCGACTTTGGGTTTGTTATTTTAAAATCCAAACTAAACCAATGATCCGAATCAACCTGGAATTTTCTCTTCTGCTTGATTCGGGTTGGTTGGGTTAATTTGGTTAGGAAACTTTCCCTTGTCTGGTGATGTTGACAATAATATCCTGTTGTCGGGTTCATGTCCAAGAAATTAAATTTCCCAAACAAGAGGCAATCAAAATGATACCAGATAATTGTCTTAATTGAAAACGTTTCTTTTACAAAAATATTCTACCAAGTACCATCATAATTTTATTCAACGATTTTTGTTAATTCAATGGTCCATGTGCAAATGAGTGTTGAGCTTGTTTCCCTTTGGGCTTTTAGAATGTAAAGTGAATATTATCTCCACACTCCTATCATGCGAGCAGTATTGAATTCTCAATGCAAATAAAAACAGTATTGAATTCTCAGGGATATAATTTAAAGTTAGATGGAATAAGCATTGTGGAGTTTTGTAAGTGAATCTCATACCGACATATCTCCCATAGATTTGCTACAAATTGGACAGATGTAGTGGCTACATGTGTATGCCTGAAACAGGGAAGAATGCATAACTTAAAGTTTTATGATAATTACATTCAACAATTTGACAGGAAAGAATAAAAGCATGACAATGACCTGAAAACAAGCAGAATGCATGAAATGTCCACAAGGGAGAGCTCTGACAGATTCACTGGATGTGAACAAAAAATCACAGCAGATGGGGCAGTTTGTTTCTAAACCCTTTTCCCGGCATATGTGATCAACCAATTTCTTTGACATGCAACAATTACACTGCATGCAGTGAAAGAAGTCAACACCAAGTCCCTTTCCCAGACGGCATAGATTGCAGAAAGGGCAATGATAAACAGTCCTGTAAAATTGAAGTGGATATAACATGATAAGAATTAAAGTAGTTCACCAGTGTCATTAAAAATAAACAAAGCAAGACCATCAATAAGGAACCAAACCTGTATACCAAAATGATTGGTGAATTAAGTACAAAAAGAAACCATTTATACAATTTCTTGAAGCATAAACTTGGATTCTATGAACTTTGTTAGACCAGTGTCTGAGTTTCCCAAACAGACCCTTCAGGTTTATTATAGGATGAAGGGCAAAAGGGGAAACAAATAGTTGTTTAGGAAAGTAATTAAGAGAAGCATATAAATAAGCCCTTGAGGTAGGAATAGAGAGCATGATTTTGTATTTGTTGACTGGAGTTCCAGTGTAAAATGAGAATTGCTTCTTTTGGGTACCTGCGGGTACTTGGTTTCTTCTTCCCTTAATTGATAATGCAAGATTCATTCTTTCCCTTTTCTTTTCTCTCTCTCTGTCACTCTACGTTTTTGCTTGATTAGATTAGAGACCCAACCCATTATGAAAAGGGGTGGGTCCTAACAAACTTCATTTCGACTTTTCATTTTAGGATACTTAGAACACCTAGCTTAATCCATCATTTTGATTTGTAATAACTAATAAGTCTAGCATGTAACAATATGCACACATAAGGAAAATTAAGGATAAAGTTGTTCTTACAACATTAGCCTAAAGGTTTCATGATTTCATCGGCTCTCTTTTACCAAGCTATATAGACTAAATAATTATAAAAGAGTGACAGATTTTGATGATATCATATACCTTTCATCATCAAAAAGTTTGCAAATACTACAGTAGTACTTTGCCATCAAGAGACTGCCACAGGAAGGTGTTGCACAAACTGGTCCAGCAGGCTGTATTTTCTGGCACTGCATGCACATCATCTCAGTTGTAGCCTTCCTGCAAACACATTACTGATAAATTTTATGAACACCAACACAGGTCAATAACACATTCCGAAAAAATTACCTATCCATCAAATGGTCACTAACTTTGTCGTGACAGAACTGACACGTGAATAGTTTTCCACAGCAAGCAGCACGGAGTTTACAATTTCTTTTGTAATGCTCACATCCAAATATTTTTTTCTCTGGATCATGAAACGAAAGTGAAGTTTCCAATATATCTCCTTTTGAAGATTCAACTCCCAATGATTGAGACGACTTCTGCTGAGAAGCTATCCAGCGACTAAAATGACCAAACATTGAACAAAACAGAAGAAAAGCATATCAGTGTCACTTTACATAATGTTTGTAAAATGTTAGAGAAGAAACAGACCTGGTCATTAGATTTTGAATAAGATATGCTTTTCTTCTTGGATCAAGAGTTGAATCTTGAGAAACTTTTCTTATTTCTGATTCAAGTTCATTCTGGTTCATCCTGAATATATCTTTCCATCCAGGTCGGAATGCAAGAAAGCTATGCTCTGAATCTTCATATGCATCAGTACCTAAATATTTATGAGTACATGAGACACATCCCATATTGTAGCATTCAAATATTGGAGTTGTAAAGTTTAAGTTCTAACTTCACTGCATATTTTCCAGCTTCAGAGTGAATTAGTTTGAGAATTTAGAAACAGTATTTTGAAGAAAGCATCAAACCTAGTGAGTAATCTCCTGGTGTAGTGATATTTAAAGATGAAGCAGGTCCTTTCCACCATTCATTAAGCCACTCACAGAACATAGTGTTTTTGGTAGCCTGTTTCAATGTATCTATCATTTTGTTTTGCTCGTCTTGTGCGAGAGCAGAAGTTACCCATGGCAGCATTGACTGGAGAACCTCTGCCCCTGTAGTACCAATTATATGACCAACAATTTTATCCTGTTCTTCCAGAGAAAAGTGTCTATCAAACAATGGCCATAACTCAAGTTCCTCCCTGAGAATATGTTGATCTAGTGTCACTCTGATAGATTTGCACATGCCCTGAATCTTTGTAGAGAGCTCGTTGTAATTTTGTACAGTATCAATATCATAGCAACCAGCATAATTAGAGAAACAATTAGTTATATGATCAGACCAATTCTTTTTATATAGCAATTCATGTAATTGAGTAAGCTGAGTGAGTCCAGAAGAGATATCTAAAAACAACTTCTCTTCCTGCTGGTGATCCAAAGTGTAAGAATGGCTCACATTGTGAAGATTATCTTTTGATTCTAATGCTGGAAATACTATATCATCCTCAGCGTTACTATGAGCTCTATACAAACCCCACAACAAGCAAAATCTACCAGTGAATTGCTGAATGAAAATTTCATCACAATCATTGAGTTTTACAGATTCAACATCTAAATACTCCAAGTCTTTCCGTATGGCTTTGTGAAATTTAAATATGTTATCAATAGGCCGTGTAATGCATTGATTGTCAGCCGAGACTAAATTGGTTTCCCACATAAAAAGACTGGAATTGAGGGAAGGTGCAGATGGGTAATCAGATAGTTCTCGCAGAGACTTTGTTAAGGCCAAAGAACCAAGCCCTAGATTACTTGCATTCACCCTTAATTCAGGGACACAGCAAGACTGATTAAGAGATGAGCTGAGGGTTTTTCCAGTTACCATCAGGTTAGCAACATCATTGTCTTGCTTTGATTCAGGCTTTCCATGCTTGACTGGTCCAATACAGCCATTTTCATCTTCTTGTTGAATGGCTGAAGATTTTTCATTGAGACCGAATGAAGGTTCACACATGCAAAATGGTATTTCCATCAATCTCCTATCAGGACATAAACCTGTTGTGCTTGAATAGAAGCAACTGTTCCTAGAATATCCATTGCATGCCCAACCAGAGAAAAGGGTAACCAATGCATGATCCGTAGCTGGGGCTGCATCACATAACTCTATGTCAGCAGCAGAATAAAAAAATGAAAAACCCCATCCATTAGTAAACAGATAATGAGAAGTACACGTTTATGTGAAGAATCAGTACTGCACCTGCCATATACATATTCTGAAGAAATGATCTAACTTCAGTTTGATTAAGTGATCCAACCAGCCATGGTAACACGCACTCAATCAATTTCAAGGGCATTGAGCACAAGCTTTCATAAAGTAATTCTCGTTGCCTTTGGGGACTAAATAATTTTCGTGCCAGTGGAAGAACCTACCAGCACAGTGTTCTTGTTAGATGTCTCACAAGGAAAGAGATGCTTAAGCACTAATGTAAATGTCCAAATGATATGGTGAAGTGATATATGACATTCTAGAAAAGAGTAGATGAATCCTGAGATTTAGGCAAACACGGAACAAGCATAAATAAAGCTTAGCCAATTATATATCACCACTCTCCAAGTAGGTCTAGCACTTTGTCACTTTTTAAATAAACATATTCTCACCTGAGCTTCCTCGTCTTCAAAGTGCTTCAATATAGTATCTGTGATTTGTTCGGTATGGGAGCTCAACTTAAAATAAAATTCAGCAGATGATGAGTCAGCTCCAGCACTTTGGATACTATCTATCAGACACCTAAGCTTGTCAAATTGGAGTTCTTCATCTGTGTGGTCTTGGAGAAAATGCAGCTCTGCTTTTATAGCAGGGAATATTACTCTGTCCTCAGCAATGCTTCAGTCAAAAAACCGAAAAGCTCATTTAGCATGTAGGCAGAAAGAGAGGTTAAATTAAGACACGAAACTAGTATTATGACAGAAAACAAAAGATAAATTGCTCCCATGTAAGGGAAGTTCCTTAGGACCCAAGTTATAAGCTAAGACCAGTTTTCTTTCTCCTCTAACTAACTTTTCTCCTATATTGCTGTATACATGCTAATTCTTGGAGCCTTTTCAGGCCCAGTATTAATAGTAAAAAATCTTAGACATAGTAAATAATATTTCACAAATCTGCACTGTCCTGATTCATAAACTTGAACTGTGGCTTACACATACATATATACAACTCTCTCTTTGCAACATATGCACACACACTCAAATCATTTCTGGTAACAGATTCTCCTTTTATGTGGTCCAAAGACCATTAATATGCAAAATGTAGTCACATCACACTTTCTCATGAAAAGGTAAAGGCGGGGATATACAGGGTAAATATATACACCTATGGAAGATGCAGACTTCAGTTATAAATTGCAGCCTCCCACTAAATGATGACAAATTAGAAAATTCTTCAGATAGCTGTATCTTTCTAGCTGTCTCAGCTAAATCACTCAATTCTTGCTTTATAGCCTTGTGCCAAAGTAACAATTCATCTAAAGGGCATGATATATTTGAATTAGTAGGATCTTCATTTAGCCCCACCCTTTTCCTTTTGACAGTTTTGGAAGATCCACAAATAGAATACACCTTTTCATTATGACTGAGTAAGTTGCTCATACCAACATCCTTCCATTGAACCTTGGTATCATGCGTGCACTTTCTATGTTTTATCTTTAGTCCTTCCATCCATCCAAAGATGACCTTGACATCAAGCAAATTGAAGTTGAAAACTTCATTCTGATTAAAGCATCCTGTTACATCATGCAATATAAAGAACACTTACCTGATGAAGAAGCTTCTCTTTGGGAATTATTGTGCACAAGCAACTAAGCAGACCTTGATACTCATCAGATGATATATATGAAGCAAGCCAGGGAAGAAATTCTGCCATCATTTTGACCGGTATGCTACAAAGAAATTGCCATACCAATGACCCCTGCTCTTCAGATGAAAATTTCTCAATAACCAAAGGGAAGACCTGTCAAATGAAATGACTGAACATTGGATTTTGTAGAACTTAGTATCATGTATCATGAACTCTGATTTGCAATTGGTGATTATTTGACTATAAACAAAATTTGCCACCTAATATACCACATTGATTATGGATATTAATATATCCTCTTCATAACACCATTAGATTCAAATTTCAGCATATAAATGACATCATAAGGAATTGTTTGTTTATAGCTTACATATGTACATTCATTTGGAAGAAAAGATCCTTTGACACAAAATAGGAAATTACTGTATCTATTAAAGTTCTTTCTTTTCTTTTGGATTTAAGAATTTTTATATCAAAGTTTCTTCAATTGATCGGTGATTACAAAGTGAATAAAAATTACTCATTCCAACCCAAAGAAAATAAAATTAGCCATTTGTTAGAGCAAATACACGATACAAGAAAGTAACAGGTAGAGACATCACTTGGAACAATGTCTTGATTTTCCTTTATGTCCATGTATGACTCATTTAATTATTTTTCCCACAATAAATCATTGAGATATTTTCATTTGTTTATTTATTGGGAAAATGGAACAATCTAAGTGAAGACATGGAGAAAGAAAATAAATAATAAAATAAATGGTACAACAAGCATTGTTCTTTAATACTGAACCTAAATTAAACTAACTCACTAACTCACTAAACCTAAAAGTCTGGCACGTCTAAGCATGGGAAAGATGATACAAATTAATCAGGAAAATGATAAAATTATACCTGTTCCTTTTCCTTAAACATATGCTGGCAAATTGATGTTCGAAGGGCTCCAATGCAAGAAGCTAATTCTCTTCCATAGCTCTCTTCATTTAGCAAATTGGAATTTGGCAACTTAAACAATTGATCAAAAAGAAGACCCTCTCCCTCATGTTCCAAAAAATAGGTGTGTGCAACATTCTTCACTCGTTTATCTAAGGCAGGAAATATGACCTGTAAACCCCAGTTAGACATTGTAACAAGCTTGACAGGTTATAAAAAACCACACAATCTATGAATGACAAAGTAAAACAACTTAATAGTAAGTAAATGCACAGAATCCAGGACACCGATTAGAACCAGTGACTGCTTTTTCTTTTTTTTTTTTATTTCAAAACTTGGTGAATCTTTCTATACAGAACAGAGATCCTTTCCAACAATTTTATCCAATCATTCTCTGTTGTTTCTTATATTCTTTTCCCCTCATACATGAATCTGTTTTAAAAATGCATCAACGAAATTAAACATTTCTAAAGTTTATCACAAGCAAACCCAACTACTTAGCAAGGACAAGTGTCTTGCGTTGCATCTTCTGTGCTATAAATTCAGTCAACAGTTTACAACTTTACCATCATGGTTTATACAATTATCAAGGTGAAGAACACCTCAAATTTTAGAAAGAAAACAGAGAAAATAATTAAAAAAAATATTTTTCATCATTTTTTATATAAATTTTTAAAACCAAAAAATAAAATAAAATGGAATTTTTATATTATTTGTGAATTCCAGAAATAAAAGTCCTGACGGTATGTTAAGCCAACTTGGTAGTAACCATGATCAGTACACAAACTGTAAAATTAGGGCCAAAAAAGTTTTGTTAATATCAGCGTAGATTCAGTTCCTGTCATGTTATTGAGTAATATCATATGTCAATATTGAAGAGAATTAGGGCCAAAAAAATTTTGTTAATGTCGGCTTAGATTTAGTTTCTCTCGTGTTATTGAGTAATATCATATGTCAATGTTGAAGAGAAAGAGAAATTTGTTAAATATATATAATTGCTTGCACACTCGACATTTGAAACCAAAAGAGTTGGATACACTCGATCGACATTTACATGTGAAAAGTGTGGTCCCCTCTTCAATAAGTAACTATTGCTTGCACACACAACTTTCTCTCATGTATGCAACCCTATCTCTCTTCCAGTTTTAACTTTATCACTGAAACATAAGCGCATCCATTATTTTTATGCAGCTTGTACTAAAGTTGCTCTGGTGTGTTTTTCAACCAATCATGGTAGGCAACAGCACTTATTGATAAAAAAATTATCATCATTTTTTTATCAAACATAATCACCTCTAACAATATCATCTATAAAATGATCATCATAATACTGTTTGGATAAACTTTTCTATAATTACTTGTAGGAGAAAAAAATAAGAAGGTAAAGTAAATTGAATTTCTTGTATAAACTAAAATCAATTTAACTTTTCTAAAATCTAAGCTGCATAAGTTAATTTTAACTTATGAAAAGCTAAATCATTTTACCTTTTTCTTTTCTTCTATGAGTACTTATGAAAAATTTATCTAAATAGAAGCCATATCATGTTGCTAAATAACATGAAAGGATCCAAAGCCTTAGGATAAAATTTTCCATTATTTCCTATGGGATAAAATAGTCCTTCTAATCTAGAGATTAAACCCACATATTTATCGATGGCCACAGTATTTCAGTTTAGTGAGGGCTACAGTATTTCAGAAAGAGTGTTAAGAGTGTAATACAAATATCTCTCAAGTTTTATAATAATTGATTTTTGGTTAAATTGTAATTTTGTTCCTCCTAGTTTTAAAAATCATGATTTTGGATCTCTGATTTTTAATTATATAATATTTGATCTCCTAGTTTTATAAATTAGTGATTTTGGTGTCTCCCTGATAGATTATTAACAAATAATTCTGATTAATAGAATTATTAAGTTAATTATAAATTAATTAAAAATCATTAATTATTAAAAACTTTAATAAAATAATATTAACTTTAATCCTTCACAACATTATGTTCTTCCTCTTCTCTCTACAAACACCTTGCACATTCATCACCACACATGATTCCACCAGAAGCAAGCCACGATAGGGTTAATAATTTTTTATTAAAATTTTTTAATGATTAATAGTTTTTATTTAATTTATAATTACTTTAATAACTCTATTAATCACAGTTAATAGTTAATAATTTATCAAGGAACCAAAATCACCTATTTATAAAACTAAGGAGACCAAATGTTACAATTAAAAAGTAAGAAACCAAAATCATGAATTTGAAAAACTAGAAATTACAACTTAGTGTTGATTTTAAGCGCACAAACAATTAAAGTTTTATTTCAAAAACGTTTATTAGTTATTACAATAAAAATACAATTAAAAAACATTTTATTTCATTGAAAATGCAAATAAATGTAATAAACTTTTTTAAAAACTTTAGTTTAATTTCTCTTACCGTGAGTGTCACAACGTACAGTCAATTAGATATCATTTGTATGAGTTTTAATCTAATCATTGAGAAAGTCATTATTAGATTACATACTTAATTGCTCCTTTTATCCCAAGTTTTTCATTTTTAGTGACCAACAAATTAATTTGTGCATTTTACCTCTAACTTTTAAGTAACTTATAAATTTTATCCTCTTTCATTTTACTCCTAACATAATTACACTTTTTATTCACAATTTTTTGTTTTTTTACAAATTTTACATCAACTTTTTATTTTTTGTCAAATTTTAACCTCAACTTTTTTTTTATTTTTTTATCAAATTTTACCCCTAATTTCTGTGTTTATTAATGAAAAAATGATTTGAGGTAAAATTCATAAGTTTTTAAGAGTCGAGATAAAATGTGTGAAATTAAAAAGTTGAAAGTAAAATTCCTCAATAATTAAATAATTGGGGGTAAAAAAAGAATCCTTTAAATAGACGGTGAATAATACACTATTTACCATTTCATATGCTTGAAATCAGATATGCCTATATAAAATTAAAATTAACTCTAACATCTTCCATTGACGAAGAGAAGAGTGTACCTGGTCCTCAGCATTGCAGTGGTGCTTGTAGAGAGTGCGAAGGAAGTGGCAGCGATGGGAGAAGGACATGATTTTGAGGGGAGAGTGTGGTTGTGAATGGCGGCGGTTGGAAACGAAATCGAAGGCGGTTGCGTGGAGGGACTGGAGCTCCGAGCTAATAGCTTTGTGGAATAAACAGAATATCAAAATCGGCGATTCGATGAGAGTGTCTTTGGAATTGGAAGAACACGCGCCGCCTCCGTAACTCGACGACGGAGTGGAGACAGTACAACTGCCTGCCATTACGGCCACGCAGCCACCACCACCGCCACCACCAGCCGTCGCCATATTCAAGAGTGAAAAAATGTGTTGTTTGCAAACAAACGAAGATTCAAGCGAAGTGAGAAAGCGTGGAACTGAGGAGCGTTTGTGTTTGTGTTGCGGAAAGAAGAAAAGTATGAGAGAGAGGCTCTGAAATTCTGATGCGTGGCATGCACTGTTGAAGAAGATAGAGCAAAGGAGAAGGGGACATTATTTATTGCTGCCACACCACACGTGGCTTCCAACATGTCATTCTTCGCGTGCCAAAACGTAGGTATTTTGCAATCAAATTCAAATCAAATCTTGCACTAAATAATAGGGTGTTTGCACGTGAATTTAAAGTTGATTTTGATCAAATTTTAAGATGTAATTAATTTGATTGATTTATTTTGATTTAGTTTTAAAAAAATTAAACATAACTCAATTCAATTTATTTATAAAGAGTTTAATTCAATTCGGAGGAATGAAATACTCATTTAAAGTTGATTTTTTTTATAGTTATTATTTTATATCATAATTCATTTAAATATTCAATATAATTAATACAATATTAAAAAATATGTGAAAATTTAATATTATGAACATAATATGCATATTTTTACTGTAAAGTTGCTCTTTGGGTCTCTCGTAACTGGTCCATAACCTAAACGTATATTATAACAATAATTAAAATTGTATATGTAATATAAAGGTGGTATGCTAAGTGAAAATGGAGTAAACAATTTAATTATAGATGTTGGCGTAATTACTTACCATTAATTATCTTAAAGATGTATGTCAATCATTTATGATGAAATAGTTAATCTTATTTTTAATTAGTAGAAGTTATTTTTTACTGATTAATTAAAATAAGTTAGAGAAACCCACAAAATACTGTTGAATATTATAATTTTATCTATTAAACAATTCTACTTGAATTTTACATTAATAAATTAGTTAATGTTTCTTTATCAATTCATTCTTAATTAAGCATTGTTATGATAATATTATAATTAAAGTGATTAGTACTAATATATAAAAAAAAAACAATTACAAATTCAAGAATATTGGCATATTTCACTTAGCAAAATCTAGGGCAATCCTAGCTCGTGACGTGAAATCCCATTATAAATCTTCACTAAAATTAATGATCTCTCCAAACCTAACTTAATTTGTAAGAAGGTGAAGCTTTTCCTAATCTACTTTTTCTGTTTGTTTAAAATAATAGTAATATTAATAATGATGCGCTTCGCACAATCGCACTAGGCTTGATAAATTTGTTTCAGTTTCCAACTTTCTAATTTATTCCATCCATAATCTGATTCAGAAATCCAAGTGTGTCACCCATAAACACAAAGTTGGAAGGCAAGGGTCAAACACTAAGTGGCACGTGACAAGTCGTGCTTGGCATGCCACAGATGCTGCTCATAATATTCTCACCTTTCGTTAAGCAAAGCAAAACCCAGATGCATTTCTCGTGATTCATGGAATCATGGGTCCACTGAATTCTTCTTCTCAAATTTTCAACTCCATACGATGAGTGGTTGGTCTCACTCGACAAAAAGAATAAATCAACAAACAACTCTGTGTGGGAGAAAAGGAAAGAGAATTTAATATTAAAGATCGTTGCCATTTTTTTAAAGAAAAAATCAATATTATACAATTTATTTTTTTATCAAGATATTGGTGTAAAATAATTTGTGTCATAAGTCATGATTAATCTTTATCCAAGATCATAAACGCAAATAAGATGAATAATTTCTCTCCCAGACTCCCAGCACAATTTATTTTATAGTCAAAATAAATCAAGATTCAAACCCTAAACTACATTGTTAAGAAAAACAAATTATTATCACTAATATTCATTCTTAGTCACCATTATATATTATATAAATAATTATTATTAATGTTTATTCAGTATTTATATTTAGCTTTTAGCTTTTTACAAATATGTTTTCTTATATTTTTTTATTGGATTAAAAAAAATATTCTTGCAAATACAACAATGTTTGATTTTAACTCTTTAAAGAAACTTTCTTTTAATTTTCTTGTAGAAATTAAAAATAAATACTAAAAAAAATTATTTATGATAAGTCACACACCTTATTCAATAGAAACAATTCTTTAAAAAAATTATGATTTATGTAATATGTTATGTGCAATTCCTATTTTTATAAATGAGAGATCAATAGAATCGATTTTTTTTAAAATCTTTAAAATTAAATTTAAATATAAATTAATATGATTTTAAGTAAATATTTAGATATGTAAAAAAATAGTAAGTATTTAAATATTGATTTTGAGTTAAAATAATTTTAAACAATTTTTATGATAGATACAAATTTTATATTCAGTTTTACTAGTAGCTTATTTTTAGAGTACAAAATTATTCAAAAAATAGTATTTCTGTTAATATTTTTTGAAAACCAATTTTATTTACAATCAATTTTTTTTAAAATTCACCCAAACACATATTAACACTCTATTTTTGATATATTTTTTCTTATTGTGTGAAACTCATATGGCTACTATTTCTCCTTAGGTAGGTCACATTTACATGAATTTAACAAATATGTATTCGAAAAAAAAAATCCACAAATAAGAGAATACATATCGGGAAAAAATGTTAAAAGAGCGTGTTAATTACTACGCTCTTCGTTAGTTATTGATAGATGAAGAAAAAAAAAACATCTTTACATTAAGTCATTAATCTTCCACAAAAATTAAACTCATTAATTAAAGTCATCATTGTGATTGTTGAGTATCCTACCAGGATTGATAAAACTCCTACCAAGAAAATGATGTAAATTAATATATAAAATTTAATTAAATAAAAAAATAGATTGAATTAAATTTTAAATTTAATTTTAAGAATTGATCTAAACTTGAAAGTTCTGGTAAATAAGTAAGATCTCATATTTAAGTTTTTTAGGTGGAAAAAAATATGATTAGGAAAAGAAATTTCACTAAAAAATGGTCATTCATGTTTTTCAATGAAGATTAATCATCGGTAAAGTTGATGCATATTTCACACTAATATCATGATGAGAAAAAAATATTATTTTTAAATTTTTTTATTATTATCTTAAATCAAACTTGATTTCTATTTTATAGTAATACTAGTCAGTAATCCGTGCATGCGTACGGGTTACTTGATCATGCAAACTTCAAAGGTTGGTGTTCATGCAAATTTAACACAAAGATTCAGGATTAAATATATAGATGGATAATAATAATAACAAAGCAATTGTTCAGGTAACAAACTATTTGGACAAAAGTTGGCAAAATATCAAACAAAAACTACAAAATGGCCTTTAATCTGTGTTGCTATCCTCCTAGTCCTTTTGTCTCCTAATGGTCATTTCCAAAAAAATTTCATGGCGTCGATAGTAGAATGAGACTTTGTCTCCATGATCGAAGTCACTCTCGTTGAGAAAGTCATACCATGGTTGGACCAAACTTCTATCACCAATTCCAGCGTCCAGGGTGACGACTTTCCATTGTAAAGGAGGCTTATGTCTTCTTAAAATTGTCATGTGATTATCACATGCATTGAGATATGTCATTGCAGAGGACGAAATTTCCTGCATATTTAAAAAAATAAATCAATCGTGGAATTAAAATTGTGGTAAGAATCTAAATTGATGCAATGGTAACTTACCAAAGGTCGAGGGGTACTGAGGATGCACTGAGTTATTTCAACAGTCCATATGTGTTTTCAGGATGAAAGTCGTGGTTTGTCACATGTCTGTTGGTGTAGGGGAGGAATGAAGTGTAGATCAAAGATGCAGTTATGATCGCAGGCAAAGAAGTAGATTAGGGTGGACTCGTAGATTTGTAACTTTTGTTCTGAAGTGTTTGAGTCCATCGGCAAAAAAATATTTGCCTCAGTGCTGTTAGAGTTGTATTTGGTAGACTGTTTAGTTGTATATGAACTGAACAAACTGTGGGTAATTTGGCGCCCATTGTTGATGATAGAATGATGGTATTTGTATAAAATCTTGCAAGAAAATATTGAGAGAGGAGATATTAGACCGGGAAGGAAAAATGGGAAAAGTGTATGATAATAGTGAGAGGAAGAAAATGTAAATGGAGGTATAGTAAAAGGTAACTTGATCGTTGTGGAAGACTGCCATAAATTGTATGATCAACGATGGCATCCAAGTTTGGCATGGCATTTGCATTAAGCCAGGCATTGAAAAATTAGCAGATCAAATGTTATGGTTGAAGGTAATAGGAAAAAAGATTGATAGCAAGAAAGTAATTTGTATAGAGAGGGCACTTACTATGGTTGACGCAATGGAGGATGCGATACTCATTTTGCTGCTGCTCTGGAGAAAAAGGTATGGGGCAAAAATGGTTAGATAAAATTTACAGAGGAAGGTAGGCTATAGTGTGCTCGAGTATATGTTAGCAGTAGGATGCAAATAATTGATTAATGCATGTTCTCAATGTTGTAAGTGACAATAGATAGTTTTTTGGGAAATGTGCAATGTGAATTGGTGTCTTTGGAAAGCCAAAATTAGTGGGTATATGAGGAGTTGTGAAGGTGAATAGGTGCGGGAGGAAGTTATTGTTTTTGCAAGTGGTTTCTGGGGGTTTGGATGATTGGATTTCAGCATGTAATAACTGACACAGTGATTATCAGAATACCATTGCTCAATTTGTAAAAATGGTGTTATCATTGATAATAGATACATTGGATCTTACAATCTGAAATTACTGGGAAAATATCAAGTGCATGTAAATATCGAATGGTGTAATTGAAGTACTTTAATCAAGTATTTATTTAAATACATAAACAAAGTGCATGATAGAGTGACTGATGTTATGGTTTATGATATTTATTTGTAGCAGCAACATAGTATTATCAATTTCTGTTGGAAGATTCTGATATAGGAACTGACATGATGTGCCTCATAATAGAAAGTTTAATTGTCGCTCGCATGATCTTGTATTTAGCTGCATATTAAGATGCATATGAGTAAGTTATCGGTTTAGTAAAATGTAAAATAAAGGATAAGAATTGGTGTCTTGTAGAGATCAAATTTACCTTGTGGCATTTCTAAAGACCTCTTTGTAAACTACATTGATAGTAGAAGTCATGTATTTCTGGTCTTTATCATGAATGAGGATTTTTAATCCTTTTGTTGAGTTGACTCTTGATAATGCAACATATAATTGACCATGGCTAAAAATAGGTTTTGGCAAATAAAGTCCAACCATAGACAGTGATTGTTCCTATGACTTGTTAATTGTCATTGCATAAGAGAGCATAATTGGAAATTGTCTCCTCAAAAGTTTAAATGGCCATGGTGATTGTGAAGGAGACATTGACATTCTGGGGATATAAACAATGTCGCCAAGATTCTTTCCGGAAATAATTTCAGCTGTAATAACATGTTTTGCCAGTCTTGTTACTACCAATCTAGTACCACTGCAGAGCCCTTGATTTTGGTCTAGGTTTCTTAACAGCATTATAGGACTTCCAATTTTAAGCTTTATAGAATGATTTGGCAAACCAAATGTGGTCAATGAGTTAAGGAATTCAGTAGTAATTGATTGGAAATAGGAATCTTCGATGGTTTCTGATTTGTCAACAGAATTAGAGCTTAGTTATTCAATGTGCTCACCTATGATTTGCAAAATACCAATTTTAGCAGTCATACTCTAAACTTAAGTTATTTGAATTATATAAGTGATGCCATGATTACCTGAAATCAATGATAGTATATAATCATTGACTTGTTACACTATTTCATTGGTTGGAGCTAATATTGCCCTGGATTTGAAGAATTCAGGATTATTGTGGTGCTGGTATAAGTCTGAGAATGTTGATTTGACTATAGCATTGATTGGATCATCGTATTCAGTTATGAGCAGCTGGGAAGGGATTTGAACTTTAGCATAACCATCATTTTGATCACCAATAATTCCATCTCCAATGTCTAGAATCCATTTAGCAAATGCGGCAGTTTCTTGTTGATCAATTGATTCTACATTGCTTTGTAAATGCATGTTTTTTGTTAAGGTTAATATTTCACATGAATGCCATAGATAAGATGAGTTGATTGTTGCATTTATAATGTCTGAGCAGTTCCCTCTTGGAATGACTGGCAGTATTTGGCAAAAATCTCCACCAAATACGATAACTTTACCTCCAAAAATTTGATGGGAGTTTGGTTTTTTTCTAACAATGTCTCTTAAGCTTTGATCAAGTGCTTCAAAGCAAAATTTGTGAGCCATTGGCGCTTCATCCCAAATAATTAGACTTGTCTCATTTAGCAATTGTGCTAATTGACTGCCTTGATGTATGTTGCATGTTGAGTCTTCAAAAATTGGTATCGGAATCTTAAATTTGGAATGTGCAGTCCTGCCTCCTGGCAATAATAGAGAAGTTATGCCGCTAGAGGCAAGCCATAATAACTACAAAAAACATGCCACCTCTATTGTTGTTGAAAACTTGAATAATTCAGTTGTAAATTGATGCTTGTTCATCTACAATTTTGAATAAATTCAGGTTATATACAAATCAAGAATATTTTAATTGTCTATTAAAAGAAGCAGACGATGATTATATTTTGTCTATTTTAGTGAAGATATATGAATAGGTAGATTGCTTGTCACGGAGGCAAAAAGATGCTCAAATTATGATATGGTTTCATCATTGTTATAATCCAACTCTGATAATATCAAGTTGTTGTCTAGACAGGATGTCAAGTTAGTATTCTCAGGATATGACATTGGAGGATAGTCTTTGAGTGATCTTTGGTTTGTGTGCAATAGTTCTTCAATTTCCATCAATGTCAAATTTCTAAGAGTATGATCATCGATGTGTAATTCTAAGAAATAAAAAGCAAGTTGTTAAACAAAGATCATGATTAATGGTATTTGAAATAAAAAAGAGTTAAAACTAACCTGTGTTAACTGTGGATTTTCTATATCGATATTCAATGTCGTCAGCTAGCCAATGCCAACATTGATTCCAAACTTCTTCAGGTTTACTGATGGCACCTGTTAATAGCATTAACACAAATAATTTCCTTAAATAATTAATCGTGTCCCAATCCTTAGCCTCTTTAATTGCTTCAATATATTCTTTGTCATCTTGTAGAAAGTCCATGGCAAAACATGCTTCTCTATAGGTAGGATATGGAATATTAGCAACATTTCTAATATCCTCAAATGATGTAGGCCCTTTGCATGTACCAAGCATCATTCTTAAATAAAACAATTCTTTTGTGGTTGGTGGGACTCATATTAGTCTTCCAATGGTATAGCCTTTTTTTCTAAGCTGCCACGATCTATTTTTTTTTTATTATATACAAACTTTGAAACAAATTGTGAATAGGTAAGAGTTCTGCCTTCAGGAGTACATTTATTGGTGTCCATCCAAGCTAGAAATTTTAAATCAGAAATGGTTGGTTTCGATAGGACATCATCTATATCATCATAATCTTCGTAAAGGACGGTGTTGGCCTAGAAGATGGAAATGCAATCTCTCAACCGCGGGCTTTCTCCCATGGATTGGAAAAAGCAAAGATTCTCCAAGCGCTTCATAGGGAGAAATGTATCTAGCATAATAAAGATTGATTAATGAAAGTAGCAATCAATAAATGAATTAATCATCTTAAGATAATATTACCTGTGGTCTACATATTCTTTAAGCTGTGGTCATTTTGAATGCTAGCATTCTGAACTAGATCATTGCCATCATGAACCATAACAGCAGTCACTCTGTCATATCTTTTGTTTATGTATTTAAATAAATATTTGATTGAAGTACTTTGATTACACCATTCAATGTTTACGTGCGCTTGATATTTTTTCACTATTTTTGCATTGTAAGGTACAATGTATCTATTATCAAAGATAACACCATTTTTTGAAATTGTACGACCATTATTTCTTCTACGATAGAGTGGAAAACCATTTGAATCCAAAAGAGTCTGAGGCTGAAATACTTTAGGTTAATAACAACCGCACTTGCCTTCTTTCATACACGGAGACTGAGGTTGTAGGATTCCACATGGACCATGTATCATATGATTTTGCACCAATGTGTACAGTTCTAGGTCATCTTCTTGGGAAGGTATTTCTGCCGATATTATCTGGTCAATCTCATCTGAATATGGGAATTTATTGTCTGGGTGTAAAAATAACAATAAATGGACGTGAGAAAGTCCTCACTTTTTGAAATTCTATTGTATGCATATCTACGATCGGTAAATGATAGGATTAATAGCCAAAGTATAAGATATAAATATTTGAGTTTTGCATTGCATGATAAACAAAAATTTAAAACAGTCAACTGTTGTGTGAGTTAAGAAATGGGAAAAATAGCAAAGTTACACAAACAATGACATATAAGAATTTAGTATTTGTATTATAGCATAAGCAAAAGTCTGGAAATGATCAATTGATTTCTAACTTCAACAACAAAGATCATTCTAAACTTACGCGCAACAACAACTTTTCTAAGCAGCTGATGCTTTGGTAAGTCAGAAAGCATTTGTTCGTATTTCAATCTGAAAATTCATGAGACAATGTCTGGCCTGTCTGTTGGTTTAAGATTCAAAGGTGAAAGTAATCTACGAATTTTAGGACAATTTGGATAACATGTTAGAGTTATAAAAAGATTTAGGAAACCAACATGACCACATATTGCCATACCATCAAAATAAAGTTGATCCATGTAACATGGGCTCCCAACAAAGGTTGAAGGTAAAATGACTCTTTTTCCTTTAGTCGAGCCTTTGTTTGTTCCAGTATCCAATGAACTTTGTAAGCTGCAATACTTGTCAACTCTAAGTTTCTTTTGGTTGTTTTTGATGTAGCTGAGCCGCTCTTATTCAACCATGGTATAAGCTTCAACAATGAGTTGTTGAAATAGTTTCCTAGAATGCAATAAAGTTTGTGCTTCATTTGGCCTGGACTGAAGCCTATAAGCGAACCACTGTCTTGTTGTCAGACGATTTCTCTTCCTTTTTTTGCCTGATGATTTAGAGTGGTGAAGTATGTTAGTTCTATATCCATCTTTACCATAAGGAAAGAGTAGATGGTACTATAGAGCCAGATAGCTAGAGTGTAATTCATGGATTCTTTGTAGTTGTCCATTTTGAGTTTCAACAATAATATCTCTTTTTGAGCTTGGGTCAAAATCACCAACAATAAGTGCAACAACTTCAGGAACATTTGGGATATTGTATACACGACCATCTTTTTCACGATCAGCTATCAATTTCAATTTGATATTGTTGACTTGACCATCTGTCAATCTATCCCTGGCCATTCTAAAGCTTTTAGCATGGGCATTGTGTTCATCCAGCATGTGACTTAATCTTGAAACAATGTCGGGCTGAATTGCAGAATGTTGACTACAAAAATGAATATTAAAATACATTCATAACTGTAACAAAGTATTATGCATCAATGATTACTTTTTTGGGGAATTCAAATAAAGGATTACTACCTCATGACATTAATTCTATTTTAAAATTCATTTTCTGTGTCAAAGATATATAGTTGTGCAAATTTAGGTTGTTTTCCAGGCATTGGTAATAGGTTGCCTATCCTGTGGCATGGTTGACCATGTATCCTAATTGTAGGAGGTCCTCTGGAATCATTAATTGATTTGTCTAGTTTAATACCAGTAGAAGTAAAGGCAAACATCATGTTATATGCCTGTATGTTATGTTGATAATTTTTACTATCAATCGTATTATCACCAAATAGAAGTCGTTAGAGATCTTTGGGTGAATTTTGTAATAATGGAAGTTCAATTTTGTCATCTCCATAGCATAAGCTAAACCTTGGAGTTGCACAAGTTTTATCTTTTGATATTCTTTCATTATACCACATTTTTGCATTGCAATATCTACATTGCATGAGTTGGTCACCAAGTTCAGAATATCCTAGAATTTTTTAATAGGATAGCAGAACATTATAGTAACAATTGTCAACATTAATTTAAGACGATGTAAACTGATATGTTTAACTATAAATCAGAATTGTAATTATCACCTTCAGAATGGATTGGAGGCTGATTAGGTGGCAATTCGCAATGCTCATGCTCAGTAAAAAAATTAGAATCAGAATCTGTAAAAATTGGAATTAGAGATAATGGAAATATTTTGGCCATAGCAAAAAAAAAAGCATGAAAGGATTTTTTTAGTAGCACCTTCTGTGGATTCAGAATTGACACTGTCTGGTGAATGAGACGCAATCACTTAAAAATAGAGCGAAAAAAAAAACAAAATGGGATTAAGTAATGTAATTAAATTCATTTGTTGTGAAACGTGTTGTATTAGATATCTTACCATCATATTCTGTATATTATGAAGTGCGGTGGATAGTTGGCTGTGAAGGTGACTGAGTCTGAGGATGGTGCTTCTGCTACATGATATGTTTCATGTTGGTCCTGGCCTTTGCGGAATTAGATCTCTTTGCATGTTGGTAGTTCTGCATGTTGAAAATGGGTAATGATAGAGTTGAGTGAGTTATAAGTTAAATTGAAGATCTACTTTGAAATCAAGTAAGAGATGGGTTTTTTTGAATGTCCAGCACATGCAATTCATTTAGAAGATGAAAGAAATGATAGATGAGGGACCAAGACTATAATTCAATATTAAAAGCTAGCAAAATGGGTAATATAGGAATCATGACACTTGGTTGCACAAGCATCGGGTTCTGGGACTAGTGCCAAGCTTGCATTGAAAGATATTCTGTATATAGGACTCAACTGTCAATCTAGCAACACTATTTTTTTTTGTACATTTAAACCTCAAACATTGGCAATTCAACTTGATATGTTGTATTTTTTATTTGGACAATGTTGAAGAAAAGATAGAACAAACAACCTAATAGAACCTTGTATCAGAAATGGGTCATTGCTTGTTTATATATTGTTGGTTTTCCTTTCTCTAAATTGTTTTCTATATTTATTTTGTCCATCAATTAGACTTGTTTATATAGCGCTCATTTCCTGTAGTTAAAATGCGTATTGATCCACGTGTGTGACTTATGTATTAATTAAGAAATGGTAATTGAAATGGAGGACTAGATGGTTTTCAAAAAGGGGGTATGTGGGAATGATTGCAGTTGGATCTAGAGAGATTTGTTGGTGACATCCATGAAAAAGTTAAAGTGAAACACGTTGCGCATGCAAGAATACAGTGTCAACATAGAGAACTAGATTTATTGGGAGCGCACGTGTATTGACATACTGATTCTATAATTTATTTATTCAAAATCTACAATAATGGGATTTATTTGGCCGATTTCATGGTTTGGACATTGGTAAAAATTCGCCATGGCCCGCAAATAATCAATTTGGTATAAATGAGTTGTGTTTAGTTAAATGGTTGGTATCGAATATAGTTATCATTGCAGAATATGGCCATGCAAAATAAGCTTTGCTTGTAAATCAAACTCATCATTATATGCCAGAGACATATTAGACATGCAATCGTTAAGTTAATAGCTACAGGAGGTTTAGCAAAAGCCATCGCACCAGGCAAAAGCCCAACCTTTTGCAAAAAGGAAAATGGAATCTCAGTTAATTTATTTGCTTTAATTTGGCATCTACTTCAGCAATTCACTAATAATTGGATAAATTTCAATCCACTAAAAACAGGGCAACAAACAAAATAACATGAATCCAAAGAAATGGAGTTTCCCATTCCACCTGAGGAATGCATAACACATGACAACGTTGCGCAAAAAATCTCATAGGCACACATAAGCAAAATCACATAATTGTTTGGGTAACTGTACAACTTGGCACCAGGCCGGTCAATTAGCTAAATTCATTTAATGTCAGAACGCCTTGCTAATTTGTTGGACAAAAGCTAAGCTGGTGAAATCTGTGAGCCTCCTGGTTCATCATCAATTTCATTGGATGATAGACGTTTCTTGGGCGTGAATGGCAATCCAGCAACTGGATCATGGTCCGCTATCACAGATACATATTGCTGCATAAAACAAAAACTGATAAATAAAATGGATGCAAAGTTTGCAACAGTGTATTATTTGTGTTGCTTCATTTAAAAATGTAGCAGCAACAGACATAACAACAATCCTAGCTTACAGATTCAGCTTGGGGAGTATCATTGCAGTCAAAGTTTGGGGTATCTACCTTGGAACATGCCTGCATGATATATATAAGTTTAGAATAGCCAAACGCATACATTATATCACTATGTGAAAAACAATAACAATGTACATTAGAAAATAGGACCTCAGTATCAGGCAACATGTCCAAGACAACATCGATCAAATCTAAGTCATTTGAGTATCTAAGAACAACTAATTTCTTGAAGTTTGGTTGAACCCTGATCCTAAAAGCAAGGAAATTACCCAATAGCTTATCAAGTGCTTGAGGAGAAGCATTTAGGTCAACATCGCCCTCCTTGTGAAAGGAGACAAAGCCATGACTCAGAAGCTAGTTTGAGGTTGCATACCAAAGAAACCAAATATTGCACATAAAATAAGAAGCATTGTATGGTAATACATTAACATACTTCTATTTTGACCTTGCTCACTTGATCCGCTGATTGACCATGAATGAGCATCCATGACTATTCTGGTAATTGTGCCCATCATAACACAAACAACATCCTGCAGGAAAAGCATAGCCATAAAATCCCCAACCAACAAACAACAGAATCGAATAAATAACAGGCGCCAGCCTTAACCTGCTGATCCTAACAAATCTAGACCAATCAGGTTTTTTTTTGTTGCAATGAATAAACAGGAAACATAAATAACAGGGCCACCTCAGAAATGGCGTCGAGCTCAGAAACTGTTTTTGCCTTAGCCTTTGCAAGAAATGCATCCTATGATGATAGTTGGCTCGACGCTGAAAGTTGAGAACTTCCTTGACCACGAGGCGTCAAAGTTGGCCTGACATCAAGTCCTAAATCTGAAAGTCTATGGGAATGGAATAAATTGCCAACAATTAAAAACAAAGTCAACATAGCTGATGCAGGAATTCTACAGATACAGAGCAAACAGCATGAGGAAAATACCTCTCTCTGAAATCTTGCATTTCCAATACAGGCTCATTGATCAGTAACTTTGAGGCCTTGAACGAATTACTCACTGAAGCTAGATAGGATCCTGAAGGTGCGGCAAAAAAAAAAACAGAAGATGTTATCTAATGAGGACCAGAACTCGAGAATATGACATCAGACTTACCCTGGCCTTCTTTGATCCTCGCATGCATCAAAATGATAACCATGGGGCCATCATTTCCAGGTCCATTCAAGTACGCTAAGAACTGCAAATAGTAATTTTCCCAAAGAGTGCAAGATAACTCTTAGCCACTATAGCAAAGAAACAACAATAAATGTATCAGTTAATGACTGGTGAATACAGATAAGAATCACCGAGGAACACAGGCAAAAACAGTAACAATCAATGGACAATGAGCAAATATAGAGTGCGGGAAAAAGATTGCTGCACAACATAACCTCAAATCCTTGATTTTAAAAACAACCTTTGTATTTTTGGATGAGACATGGCAGAAGAGCACCTCATCAATGACGCCAATGATGTCTTAAAGAAGCAGGAAACAATGATAGGTCATTTAAAAAAACATAAACGTGGCGACCAAAATGAGTGACAAATTGTGATTGAGCTTACCAACCAACAGGCCAGCCTCGAAACCGCCAGTAAGGATATTGGAAAATTCAACAAATCTAAATTCCTTAAAAGGCAGGTCATCTAAATTGGATTGCCTAGTAACAATAACTCTAGCAAAAACTAATTTATATTGATGCTGGCAGACTCTGAATTGACCATCATTCTTAATCACTTTAAAATTATGCATGACATAAGTTGAATTTTCCTTCAAATCAGCCTTCCAAGACTTTAGCTGATCTGCTTACAAACAGCTTGGAATTGATCTCCTTGTAACCAAATAAACGAAAAGAAGCATACATTCGAATCAACAATAACCATTTCAGCTTGCTCAGACTTGTTGGGAATCCCAACAAACCAAAGATCTGTGATCCTTACACTAAGTTTAAGGATCTCTCTTGACCCGTCAATACACTTAATCTTGTCAGGAGCGTGAGCCATAATCCTACATAGAGTTGATACCCCTAAACGCATGGTGTAATAAATCCAAAAGTATGAAAAAAAATAGCCAAAAGGGCACAGAACCAATTACGGACTAAACATGCAGATACAAATGGCAACAATGGGAATGAACAGAACGCTAAAGTCACACCTTCACACGCGCAATTCAAACACAACAACATCAGAAACATAGTATAGTAAACAAAGGATACCCACCAAAAAGCAAAGCAAGAAAATAAACTGTAGAAGATAGAAACAACAACATAAAGCCTAACTACACATGCAACCACGGATGACACCCAAAAGGGGCCCAAAAGGTAACAACAAAGACCACACCAAATAAGCCCGAGAAGATAGAAACAACAACATAAAGCCTAACTACACATCCAACCACGGATGACACCCAAAAGGTAACAACAAAGACCACACCAAGAACTACATATGCACTAATATCAGCGCAAAAGTATTACCTCTACTCCTCGCAACCAAACCGAGAAACGAATCAACACAGACATCCACAACAGGCGTAAAAAGCTCGCACCTTGAACTGTAGAACCAACAAAAAAGGAAGAAAATGGGAAGGGAATAAAACCGGAAACCACTAACCCAAAACCACAACTCTAGACCAAGATGATAATCAACAAAACACGTGGGAGAAGCAAAGGAATGTAGGATCTACATGTCAACAAAATTAGAGCTTAAACATTACCACCGCGGGACCAAAAAATTGCAACTGAAAAATGAAGCTAAGTATCTAGAACGCAACGAAAAGCAGAGCAAGCAAATCAACAAAAAATAAAAATAAAAACAGGAACATCAACCTTAACTACACATGCAACAACATTTAAGTTCCCACAAAGTCAAGCTGACAATCTAGAATCTAGCCAAAAGCAAAGGAAGCAAATCAACGGGCAAAAAATCAAAACAAGAACATCAACCTTAATTACACATGTACATGGCAACAAAATTGCAACTGAAATGTTACCACTGTGTGACACCAAGATTGCAAGTGAAATGGCAGAACCAAGGCAACAAAAAACAACAAGCCACATGCAAGAAAACCAAGATGAGTATCTAGAACACAGTGAAAACTAGAGCAAGAAAATCAACAAAATAAATTGAAAACCGGAAGATCAACCTTAACTACACATGCAACATCATTTAATTCCCCGCAAAACCAAGATGAGTATCTATAACCCAACGAAAAGCAAAGCAAGAAAATGAACGAAAAAAGAAAAATAGGAACATCAAGCTTAACTACACATGCAACACCATTTAATTTACATATTAACATAGTGCCACAAAGACAACAAAAACAAAAACAGAAATATGAAGCTTAACTACACATGCAACACCATTTCATTCCTGTATTAAGATAGCAACAAAAAGAGTACTATGCTGCCTCTTCCAGACTTCAAGTTGGTCACTTTAACCACAACAATGCTCCAAGATTATTGGTTAAGCAAAAAATAAAGGAGGAAAGCCACCAAACAGCTAAAAAAATGCAGGAAAACAGAACAAGAAGGACAAATTTATAAAAGAATCATACAACATAACAATACAATAACAAACAGGGCAGGAAAACAGCAGCAGCCCCGCCAAACACAAACATGCACAACAGTCCACCTTGAACTGCAGAAGCAACGAAACAAGAAGAAAACAGCCAAGCGAATAAAACCCGGAATGACCAACCCAAAAGCACAACCTCACACCAAAAACAAAATCAGCAGAGCACGTGGCAATAGCAAAGAAATATACCATGGACGTGTCAAAAAAATTGCAACCGGGAAAATTGGAACTGCAATATCAGAACCAACACAACATAAAGCAGCAATCCACGTGCCAGAAAACCAAGCCCAAAGCTGGAGGGGTATAAAATGACCAAAAAGCCAAGAAAATTGCCACATGTCAATCTCCCATCCATGGGCACACCAATAATTTTACCATACTCCAGTTTTATAGAAGTATATAGGATTTTGTTTGACACAATAAAAATAACTAGGAAATTGAGAGAAAAGAGAGAAAATAAAGGAGAAGTCTGAAATTGAGCTTATCTTGTAAAGAGAAAACATTAACTAGAAAAAAATTTAAAATCAGTGGGTCCCAGATCGATAAAAAAATCCATATTGTGGGAAATGAAATTGAAATTGTGCTATGGGAGGAGAGATATCCAAATTAACCATGTGTCTCTACTTAATTGATTGTTATAGCCATACAAATGATTGGCATGCACATGATAATTGATCATGTGTGGGAAAACAATTTTCAAAATTAAAAGTAGTTCAGGTAAAATTATTATTCTCAATTTACAGAACAATCTTTCACCATTGAGAATTGATTTTCATGGTTAAAAAAATTAATTCTAAAGTGTGGTATATGAGCTATTTGTTAGGGTAATTTAGTTTTATTATCTTAGTGTGACTATTTCACATCTATCTTTATACATTAAACCAATATTAGGTGGGAAGAAATTCAAATATTTTTTAGGTTCAAATATGTTTGAGATGTCTGGTATATAATTGAATTTATTTTAAGTCTTTCATAAATAATTATTATTTTAAGTTTTTGATATAATAAAAAATTTATTTTAAAATTTTATCGTCAATTAAATGATGACGTGACATTATTTCAATAATTCTTTCAATGTATATGAATCATTAAGATGTCGTCACATAATCATTTAATTAATTAGAACAAAATTTTTAATATATCATGGATTCAAAATAAAAAATATTTTACTAAAGACTCAAAATAAAAATTAAATATATATCAAACACCTATAAATTACTTAAGCCTTTTTTTTTCAATTTTACTCTTATTAACACAAAAATTCACATTATTTCTCTATGTAATTCCAAACACACCCTTAGATTACTTCCATATAATAAAATTGACAAATAATTTAGAATAATAATTATAAATTAATCGCTTGGTACCTGCAAAAGTAAACATTTGTATCGCATCTGTATTGGGTGTGGTGAGGAGGAAGAATCCAGGTCTCATTTATTCTATAATTGGCCTGGTTTCCTCAAGTATGGAATTTAAGTTGGACTTGGTTAGGAGTGGATTCGGTATATAGAACGGTCACAAAATAATAATATGGGAAGGCTTTAAGAATCCTAGAGACTTAATTTTAAAAAAAAATTATATAATCAGAACCTAATTAAAAATAAAAACAATTTGGGAACCTAGTTAAAAATAAAAACAATCTGGGAACCTATTTCAAAGTTCACAAATAGTTTAGGAATTTATTGAGTAATTTAATTATTTTATTTGTGAGATAATTAAATTTTATATATTGCAATTCAAAAAATAATCTTATATTGTTGTGCTTTTTTATTTCATCTTATTTCACTATGAATCATATTAATTAGTTTTTAATAGTCTGTATTTTTTTTTTGTCTGCAAAGTCTGTATTCTTTTTAATACACGATAGATTTGTATTTTGAAAAACACTTCTTGCTTGGTTATTCATGAATATAAAATTATAAAAAAGTATCATATATATTTATAATTCAAAAAATAGTATTTCTGTTGATATTTTTTGTGATAACTTCTTCACAAGTTCCATTTTGGTGAAAATTGTTTTATTTTTATGAAAAATATTCAATTTGGACAGTTTAGTATAATAATTAAATTGGATAGAAGTCTAAAACATTTAAAAAAAATAAAATGAAAGATGTATATTCATATTAGATTTAAACACAAAATGATTTTAATTTAGTTGATTAAACAATCCATATGAATTATTTTACTCTCCAGTTGTTGTTGAGTTTGATTCTTACCAATAAAAAATTATGATTAAATAACCTTTTTGTTACATTACTTTATTTATTAGATTTAATTTGGTCTTTTAGTTTTTTTTTTTTAAATTGAACTTGAGCCTCTAAGTTTTAAAAACTATTCAATATGAGTTTAGTATTTAAATTTGATGGTAATAAAAAATCGTACTTTATGATAAGTTTAAATTATCAATAATTTTAAACCATCACAAAATACATATTTTTTAATATTACCAATTTAATTTAGACAAAATGATTAAATAGAATCCATTCTAAAAATTAAAAGGCCAAATCAAACATGTATAATTAGAGGAAAAAAACCAATTTAACCAAAATTATAATATATTTAAACATTTAACTGTAGTTTCAGTACGATGACCAAAGTATTTTAACATTATCATGTATAGAAAAATAAAACAATACACGAATACAACATTTTAAATGCAGGCATAATTTATTGTGGTACTAATAATTGTCTTTAAAATATATTAGAAAAAATATTTGTGAATATATATTAAACTAATTATTTAATTTCAATATATATTCATTTTATTTGAATTAAATAACAAAAAAATTCATAACCCGCATAAGGGATTAAAGCATGAAAGGATATCTCAAAGTTGCACCGAAAAGATAAAGACATCAATTATCTAATAGTTACAAAAATAAGAAAAATTAAGAAAAGTCTTTTAATTATATAAAAATGCCTTTTTTATGAGTAAAATAAATGTGTCATGCATCACACTGTTAGGAATTTTATAATTCCTAATTAATTAATATGGGTTACATATTATATTATAACATTTATATTAGTTATTTACATTTAAATGGGTTCAATATAAAGTGATCTATTTAAGTGAGCCCATTAGACTGCCAACAGATAATGGGATAAGCGGAAACCAGTTTGGCCCATTAGGGGATAATGGGAACCCTAATAGGTTTAAAACATAAGGCATGGTTATGGTCCCCAATATACCAAATCAACAAACAGTTTCTCCTCTCCCCATCTGAAGAGAAAACGAAGGTCCCATAAGGAGGAAGGTGATTTGGTTGAGGAAGGTCATTAAACCAATTGTTCGTGACCATTGCCAGATTCCGCTGCGTGTTAGTCAAGCTCTATGGATCCAGGTATTCCTGTTTGGCGTAATGTGTTTTGGTGCTCATTTGGTATTGTATATGGTTTATTGAAAATTCCCAACAAGTGGTATAAAGCCACCATTAGTGTTAGATTATTGGGATTTAAAGCTCTATTTGATATGTATTATATTTGGATCATTTTAGTTATATGAACCCTAATTTTATTTTGGGGAGAAACTATTTTGATCAATAAAATTGTAAAACCCCTAAATTCATGTGTTATGGCCATAAAGTTTTTCTCCTCTTTAGAATTAATAAAAGGCCTTTGCATTTGATTTACGGGGTTGTACAATTTTTTTTGTGTTGCATCTGCTGACATATTATTCTATTTGGGATAAAGGTTCTACGTATCTAGTGTTGGCATTTAGTAGGTGACACAATTTCATAAATATATATATATATATTTTTTGGGGCCAACAATTTTTTTTATGAAACGGTGATCAGCTGATAATTTATGTTATTCATGTGGTTGGTATAAATTTGTGATAGTATCGTGATATGTTTGTTTCGGGTGCGTAATTAGTTTACCATGATGTAGTTTTTCAAACATTTACTGCTATCACAATTGGGTGCAAATTTAACCATTACAGATCTTTTCCATTTGATTGTGTGTCCAATAATTTTAATTAAATTGATTGAACCATTACGTTGCCAAAGTAACCTCTATTGTGTAAATTGATTTAATTAAATTGCATGGATGTTAGTATGAAATTATTTATGCGAATTGTGTTCGGCCCAAAGGAAGACGCAATTTGGCCAAATAATAACATACCTGCGATGATAAATATGTGACAATTATTAAGTTTTTTTTTCATGAGAATAAAAGTCGGTCCAAAGAAAGGCTATTATTTGTCAGAACTAATTGTCAATATCTGATCATTGCGTTGAGAGTACCAATTACAAATTAATTTCTCTGTCCAAAGACTAGAATTAATGTTGTGCTAGGTATCTTGTGATGGATCTGTTATGGGAAATATTTGCATGTCTTGTTATATATATTTTATATGACTTGCTTGATTATCTGTGAACATTTTTTTTTGTGTTCTCTGTTTAGTTAATATTACCAGTACTGCAAATGTTACTGCCCAAGTGAATTCTATCCCAATGCTAAATGGGAAAAATTTTAAGGTCTGGAAGGAAGCCGTAGAAATTGTTCTTGGCTGTATGGATTTGGACTTGGCATTGAGGACGGAACGACCCATTTCCACTCCGGAAACCTCTAATGAGGTAAAAATTGAGAAGTGGGATCGGTCCAACCGAATATGCCTTATGATCATGAAGCGCTCTATTCCAGAGGCGTTTCGGGGCTCTATTTTTTAGGGTCAAAGTGCAAAGAAATTCCTTGAGGAAATTGAGTAATACTTTGCCAAAAATGAAAAGGCGGAGACGAGTAATCTTTTGGCCAAACTCATCTCCATGAAGTATAAAGGCAAAGGAAACATAAGGGAGTACATTATGGAGATGTCCAATCTCGCATCAAAAATCAAGTCACTTAAGTTAGAGCTTGGTGAAGACCTGCTCGTGCACTTGGTTTTGATCTCACTTCCTGCACACTTTGGGCAATTCAAAGTGAGCTATAACACTCAGAAGGACAAATGGTCCCTCAATGAGCTTATATCTCACTCTGTGCAAGAGGAGGAGAGGCTGTAGAGAGATAGGACTGAAAGTGCTCACTTGACTTCGACCTCTCAGAATAAGAAAAGGAAAAAGGCTAAGGGTGCTGCAAAAGGGACTTCTCAGCAAAAGAAGCAAAATAAGGATGAGAAATTTACCTGTTACTTCTGCAAGAAGTCGGGACACATGAAGAAAGAGTGTCCCAAGTATGCCGCATGGCATGTGAAGAAAGGTAAATTTCTTACTCTAGTTTGTTCAGAAGTTAATTTGACTTTTGTACCTAAAGATACTTGGTGGGTAGATTCTGGTGCTACTACTCACATAAGTATGACTATGCAGGGTTGCCTGTGGAGCCGACTACCAAGTGATGATGAAAGATTCATCTTTGTGGGTGATGACAATAAGGTTGCAGTGGAAGCTATTGGAACTTTTAGATTACAGTTAAAAACTGGATTTTATTTGGATTTGTTTGAGACTTTTGTTGTACCGTCTTTTAGACGAAATTTGATTTCTATTTCTAGTTTGGACAAATTTGGATTTTCTTGTTCATTTGGAAATAATAAAGTTAGTCTCTACCAAAATTCAAATATGATTGGTTCTAGTTCTTTAATTGATAATCTTCACATGCTTGATGTTGTTAGTTCCTATAATGAAATACTGCAAATAAGTTCACATGGTACAAAACGAAAATTGAATGAGAATTCAGCCACCTTATGGCATAAGCGTTTGGGCCATATCTCTAAACAAAGAATTCAAAGACTTGTGTTGAATGAAATTCTTGACCCTTTGGATTTATCAGACTTTGAGGTCTGTATTGAATGCATAAAGGGAAAACGAACAAACATAAGGAAATTAGGTGCCGAAAGAGCTAAAGACGTCTTAGAACTAGTGCATACAGACATTTGTGGTCCTTTTCCTACAACTTCTTGGAATGGACAATATTTCATTACGTTCATAGATGACTACTCTAGATACGGTTACCTATATTTGTTACATGAGAAATCTCAATCCCTAGACGTTTTTAAAACTTTCAAGGCTGAGGTTGAACTTCAACTTGGAAAGAAAATTAAGGCTATCAAATCTGACCGTGGTGGTGAGTACTATGGCAGATATGATGGATCAGGAGAACAACGTCCAGGACCTTTTGCGCTGTTCCTCAAAGAGTGTGGAATTGTTCCGCAATACACTATGCCGGACAAACTCAGCATGAATGGTGTAGCAGAATGAAGAAACCGAACTCTTAAGGATATGGTGAGAAGTATGATTTGTCATTCCTCTTTGCCAGAGTCACTTTGGGGAGAAGCCTTAAAGACCGTAGTTTACATCCTTAATAGGGTGCCAAGTAAAGCAGTTAATAAAACCCCTTATGAACTTTGGACTGGTAAAAGGCCAAGCATTAAACATTTGCACATTTGGGGTTGTCTAGCTGAGGCACGGCCTTATAGGCCATATGAAAGAAAGCTGGACTCAAGAACAATTAGCTGTTATTTTGTTGGCTATGCTGAATGCTCTCGAGGCTATAAATTTTACAATCTCACCTTAAGATCCTTTTTCGAGACGAGAAATGCGAGATTTCTTGAGGAAGTTGAGTTTGGGAAGGAAGAGAACATAAGGAATGTTGTCTTTGAGGAAGAATCTGTTATTTACAGTGATCAAGTCCTCGTACCTATTGATATTCAAGACACAACTCCAGCAATAGAAGACAATGTTCAAACTGTTGACATTGTTCCAGAACAAGACAACAATGAGGTTCTCCCTCAAATACCTTTAGAGCAACCTCAACAACCTCAAGAAGTGCCATTAAGGAGATCCATTAGAGAGAGGAGAAGTGCAATCTCAAATGATTATATTATATTTCTCCAAGAACATGAGGATGGTGTTGGTTTAACAGAGGATGATCCAATCAACTTTTGTCAAGCTATGCGCAGTTCTAACTCTCAAAAATGGATTGACGCCATGAAAGATGAGATGAAGTCTATGAATGACAATGGATTTTGGAATCTAATCGAATTGCCTGAAGGTGTGAAACCTATTGGTTGTAAATGGATATTTAAAATCAAGAAGGATTCAAAGGGTAATATCGAGAGATATAAGGCTCGTCTAGTTGCTAAAGGCTTTTCTCAGAAGGAAGGCATTGACTATAAAGAAACCTTTTCTCTAGTATCTTTTAAGGATTCTTTTGGTTAAATTGTGTAATTTTAAGAAAATTTGTGTAATTTTAAGACCTCCCATTTATTGTATTAAATTGTCTTGTATTTTTGGTTAAATTGATTGAAACAGCATGTTGCCAAAGTAACCTCTGTTGCGTAAATTTATTTGATTGAATTTACATGGATGTTGCATGAAATTATTCATGTGAATTGTGTTCGGCCCAAAAGAAGACACAATTTGACAGAATAATTACATGCTTGCAATGGTAAACATGTGGTGATTAAAAATATTGTGATTTTCCATGTGAATAATGAAATGTTCAAAGACAATCATTATTTGACCGGAATAATCATCATATAAGTTTTCCATGTGAGCAATGGAGTGTCCAAAGACAACCTTTGTTTGACAAGACTTATCACTAATGTTTGATCAATGCATTGAGAGTACCGCTTGCAGTTAGTCTTTTTCAATCCAAAGATTGAGGAGTAATGATGCACTAGGTATCTTGTTTGGGTCTTGAAATTTACCATAAAGATTATTTATGCATTGCATGTTTGTTGTTCTCTTCTTTAATTGTTATTGTTGTTGTTACTACTATAGTTTAAATTACTCATATTATGTGAATCCCAAATCCGCATGTGTAAAATTTGGAGTTTGAAATTATTTTGTGGGAATCCTAAGGTGATATATGAGTAATCTTGGCATGTAACACTAGAAGTAGTAAAACGCATTATGCGTTAATTGAAGAGAACAAGAAACTACCTGTTTTCATATCGAAAGTCTAGAAGTTTAGAGATCATTGGGTATTCTGACTTTGATAATTTCATAATGTTTTAATAGCAATCACTTCACATAAGGATTCCCATTTGACCATGTTGGTGGAGCTAATATTTTGCTATGAGACATTATACTAGAATTTATGATTGTTAAATTATTGTAACTGGCTTGCTTGTTGTCACCAACATTAAGTAGTCATCCGGTGTTTATTGAGACAATATCTTAGCAGTCTTATTAAGGATTCAACCAAATAAAAGTTTGTTGACATAAAGTATTTGGTTGTTAAATAAAGAAGCCAGAAAATATAGATTTGTATAGAACATATGAGAACTTATTCCATGCTAGCTGATCCACTTACTAAAGGTATGACACTAAAGTTTTTTTTTTTCACGAGCACACTGCTCATATGGGAATAATTCCTGACAGTACCTTAGTTTAGTGGGAGTCTTACTTATGTTCTATATCTTATGGTTTACAAACATATTTGTTATTTTGGATTTTCTGCAGAAATAAAGTTGAAGTTTATCATTTTATTATATGTTTGTTTGTGTGCAATATTTGTTTTGCATTTTGGATTGATCTCTATAAAGAATAAAGTTTGGACTAGTTGGAAATAGACATGATTAATGATGCAATCCTATCCCGCAAGGGCATTGGGTAGAAGACTCCAAGTAGATTGGGCTAGAGATCCAAGGGAAGGCCCTAGGGTTCTCATAAGCCTTAGGGTATATTTTGAGCCCATGGGCTAAGTATGAGCCCGCTTATCTTTGTAAATATTAGAATAGGTTTTTCCTTCATTTGGGCCTTGTATTTTGGCCATTCTAGTAGTATAGGGTTTTAGCCTTGTATTTCGGGGCATTTTGAGTAGTCTTTGTAGTAAGGACTTTTTTTTTTGTATTTTCATCTTTTTTTGTCATGGGGGTGAGCTTAGCTATTATAGGGGGTGTGTAGCTAAGCTCTAGCTTCTCATCTCAAGGAGGTGAGCTTAGCTATTAGAGATGTGTGTGTAGCTAAGCTCTAGCTTCTTTAGGAATCTTCTTAAGGAAGCTTCTCAAGGAGGTGAGCTTAGTTATGAGAGGGGTGTGTGTAGCTAAGCTCTAGCTTCTCAAGGAAGTTTTCTCAAAGAAGCTTCTCAAGGAAGTTTTCTCAAGAAAGCTTCTCAAGGAAGCTACCTAGTCTATAAATAGAAGCATGTGTAACACTTGTTGTAACTTTGATGAATGAAAGTCTTATGAGACACACTTCAAAGTTCTACTTCTCCCCCTCTTTTATTCCTTCAATTTCGTGCTCCCCCCTCTCTCTTTCTCTCCCTCTTTCTTTTCCTCCATTGAAGCATCCTTCCAAGCTTCTTATCCAAGGCTCATCTTGGTGGTGAAACTCCTTCTTCCATGGCTTATTCCCTAGTGGATGGCGCCTCCCTTCTCCTCTTCTCCTTTGCCTTCCGCTGCATCTCCATGGTGAAAAATCACCATTGAAGGACCTCATTGAAGCTCAAAGATCCAGCCTCCATAGAAGCTCCACAAGCAAGCTTCCATCAAGTGGTAATCAGAGCACAAGAGCTTCAAGTAGGTGCTCCTTAAATCTCCATTAATTTTTTTTGCTTTACCTTCTCTTCCATTGTTGTTTCTTCATTTTTTCTCCATGTATCTCCTCATATGTCTTGTGCTAAATGTTGTTAACTTGATTCTTTAGAGTTTCCATTGATTAAACTTGCTATAGAAGCTACATTTGATTTTCTATGGTTCAAATTTCTTGTTCTTGTTCTTGAACCATGAATTGTGTTAAGTTTAGGTTCCTTTGAGTTTTGTCTTGTTATTTTTTGTGGCTGAAACCTAAATCATAAAATTCTTTAAAAAATATAAAAGTAGAAGAAAACCTCAAAAATCTAGAGTGACTTGTTCACCTGTTGTAGTTTTGTCATAGAAGTCATGTCTAGTCATGAAACTTGTCACATAAGATTTCTTATGTTGTGCTGAATTTTATTTTCTTGTTTCTTTGTCTAACTCATTTGTTCATGAGTGTATGAAATTATTTTAGACTATTATTTGATTCAAATCTTTCATGTTAATTATTCCTTAACATGTTCATGCAAAATTCTTAGAGAGTCTTTGATTGTGAACCTTTTCTTGAACTTTTAGGTTTCTTTATGATTGTGTCTATTGTGAATTTGAGTTTTGGTGATTGAATTGCTGGCTGAAATGTTGATCCTAAGTGAATATTGAACTCCTAAAACTGTGGTAAACAATACTAGTGAGTTCAACATACATAGGAAGGTTGAAAGTAAGCCCAAGGCAATCAATATACCATGCTTAAAAAAAAATCGCTGGTGCTGGCAGCTTGGACATACAAACTTGTAAAAATTACTGAGAATTGGTTACTTCGAATTTTGAGCTGAAATTTTTACTGAATTTTCTAGACATCTGGAAAAAAGTTAGAAAAAAAGAAACAAGTGATTTGGATAAAATGAAAAAATACGAAAAATCACACAAGTTGGCAGGAAAATCAGTATCCAGAAAAAAAAAAGGGTGAAAGGGAAGTGTGCTTGTTGTTTTGGCTCAAAATTTATTCTATAATTGGAAATTTCAATTGAAAATTAGTGTGAAGACAAGTGCCAAAGCTAGAGGTTTGTTGAGTCTTTTTTTTTTTAGTTTTTTTTACTCTACTCTAGAGTCATTCTAAGTTTCTCTTTTAGTCCTAGCTTGCTTCTATGTCCTTTTCATTGCTTTAATTGTTGAATAATCCTTGAAAAATTGTCTTGTTAAAAACTCCATTGGTTTATCTTTCATTTCATTTTTTTTGGTCTTTGTTTATTGCTTGTCTCTTTGTTTCCTTGTTTGTGAGTTTCCATATAGGGAATTGGAAAGGAGGATTGGTGTCATCCCTTGAAGAATCTGAGTCAAGAAGCAAGGGGCCAACCACCTTAAGAGCTATTGGACTAAGAAGCACTCCAAATTGAGTGAATCACCAAAGAGAGAACAACCACCAAAATTGAGGACCGTTTTTTAATTTTGTAATTTGCAATTTACTTACCTTCATTGCTTTCAAGTTTTGTAACAAAAAGGCCTTTCATTGGAAGTGTGTTGGGAGCCTCCAATAGGTTACCAAACTTCCATTTGTGTGTAATAATTTTAGGCAATTTTTTCCCTAGGATAGTGAGTGTTTTGTTGGGAACCTTGAATTTGGTCATCCAAACACTCTTAGGATTCGCCTAGTTTATATTTCTTGCTTACTTTCATAGCTTATTTCCTTTACCTTCCATTGTCAAACCGCCTAGATAGGTTTCCTTTTACCAATTAGTTTTTTACCTTATCTTTCACACCTCTTTTAGTGTTTATTTTGGATAGTTTTAACCATAATTTCTTTTACCTTTTGTTTTCAAACCTCCAACAAGAAAGAACCGCAACTTAGGAACCAACATGAGTCATCATTCATCTAGTGTTAATGGCGAGGGTACTAGTCATACAGACCCTTTATCTAGAATCTTAGATGAGTTGAGTTCCCTAAAGTTATGGAAAGAAAAACAAGAGAGAAAAGAAAAAGGAAAAAAAAGAGTGGAAGAAATAAGTCAAGATGAAAGAAAGAAAATAAGAGAGGAAGAAAGAAGAAAAATAATGAAAGAAATGAAAAGAGAAAAACATGCCTCCTATAGAAGTCATAACTCTTGCAAAAGCCTAAGTGAAGAACTTCGTGACTATTATGAAGGAAGGCATAGGTCACATCTTAGACCTCACTCCCATAGAAGAGAAAAGGAAAGAAAGCCTCAAGAGGCTAACATTAAACTCTCATACTTCCATGGGAAGGACAATGTAGAGGCTAACATAGATTGGGAAATAAGGGTAGAGCAACAACTTAAAAAGATGTCTACTTCAAAATCTTATGTCTCTCACTCTTATCCAAAGAAAGACCAAGGTCAAGGCATCTTAGGGGTGACACCTTCTAAGCCAAAAGATGATAAGGGAAAGACAATAGAAAATCAAGTCCCTAAGGCTAGTATGCAAGAGAAAACTAGCTCTATAAAGTGCTTTAAATGTCTTGGAAGAGGACACATTACTTCTCAATGCCCCACCACAAAAACCATGATTATGAGGGGCCAAGACATTTATAGTAGCCAAGATGAGGCTACTACTTCACCTTCCTCTAGTGAAAGTGAAAAGGCAAAAGGGGAAGAATCTAGTGAAGAAATCTACCCCCAAGAAGAAGGACAACCATTAGTGGTTAAAGAGAAGTGTAAGGAGGTAAGTGTCTCCTCCAAGAGTTTAGCTAAGAAGGAAACTCATTTTACAATAAAGACAAACAATAAAGAAACTTTCCCTCTTAGACAACCTCCACATTTTCTCTTTTGTAAAAAGGCACTTGCTAGCATTGCCACACCTCTTGGGCTTGAGTTTATTCCTCAAGTAAAGAAGTTGTTGGATGAGGGTTTGGTTCGCAAGAGCTTAAATCCTTGTGCTTTGTTGGTGCCCAAAATAGGTATTATTAGGCACCAAGTCCCTAAAATAGGTGGTATGATGAATGTTTTGAGTGGTGCAACCCTCTTTTGTAAAATCACTCGTACACCTAACATCTTCATGGTGTGTGTACATAGGGACCCATTAGGTAGGTTTATTCTTATTTTTACTTTCAATACAAACTTAGGTACTCATATGGGACACCTTAGGTTTGTCATACTTTTTGGTAGGAATAATCAATATGAAAATACAGAAAAAGGTATGTTTTATTGCCTTACTTTTCTTAATTTTTCAAATAGTGATCAAGGGGTTCCCATGAACCCTAAGAGAATAAAGGTCATTCCTGAGTGGCCCACTCCACCAAGTATAAGAAAAATTTGGGGCTTCCATGACTTAACAAACTTTTACAAAAGGTTTGTCCCATATTTTTCTTTACTTGTAGCACCACTCATTGAGTTGGTGAGAAACCATGTTCCTTCATGGGAAGATGCCCAGGAAATGGGTTTTCAAACCTTACCTTACTTCAACATACCAAACACCACTAATACATATGTTTTTTTTTTCTTTTTACAGGTGTTGAGGGAAGGAGCCCAGAGTATGAAGAACCTTGGGATTTGAGGTCAAATCCTTTCCAAGGTGGAGGGAATGATGCAATCCTATCCCGCAAGGGCATTGGGTAGAAGACTCCAAGTAGATTGGGCTAGAGATCCAAGGGAAGGCCCTAGGGTTCTCATAAGCCTTAGGGTATATTTTGAGCCCATGGGCTAAGTATGAGCCCGCTTATCTTTATAAATATTAGAATAGGTTTTTCCTTCATTTGGGCCTTGTATTTTGGCCATTCTAGTAGTATAGGGTTTTAGCCTTGTATTTCGGGGCATTTTGAGTAGTCTTTGTAGTAAGGACTTTTTTTTTTGTATTTTCATCTTTTTTTGTCATGGGGGTGAGCTTAGCTATTATAGGGGGTGTGTAGCTAAGCTCTAGCTTCTTTAGGAATCTTCTTAAGGAAGCTTCTCAAGGAGGTGAGCTTAGTTATGAGAGGGGTGTGTGTAGCTAAGCTCTAGCTTCTCAAGGAAGTTTTCTCAAAGAAGCTTCTCAAGGAAGTTTTCTCAAGAAAGCTTCTCAAGGAAGCTACCTAGTCTATAAATAGAAGCATGTGTAACACTTGTTGTAACTTTGATGAATGAAAGTCTTATGAGACACACTTCAAAGTTCTACTTCTCCCCCTCTTTTATTCCTTCAATTTCGTGCTCCCCCCTCTCTCTTTCTCTCCCTCTTTCTTTTCCTCCATTGAAGCATCCTTCCAAGCTTCTTATCCAAGGCTCATCTTGGTGGTGAAGCTCCTTCTTCCATGGCTTATTCCCTAGTGGATGGCGCCTCCCTTCTCCTCTTCTCCTTTGCCTTCCGCTGCATCTCCATGGTGAAAAATCACCATTGAAGGACCTCATTGAAGCTCAAAGATCTAGCCTCCATAGAAGCTCCACAAGCAAGCTTCCATCAATTAAGATCACATTGTATGTAATTTCCATGCCGCTTATCCATATTTGATCTATGTCATCGAGTATGAGTAACAGTGATGATCATTGTGGCTTAGTCAAGCTAAATTATGATGAAAACTGCCGTGGTTTCCTGTTGCTATATGAGATGGACCAAATTGTATAAAAGGAGTCTAAAAGTAAATAACGTACGGTTGCGCGCCTAAAGAATTTTGTGATATAAATGTCTAAGGTTAATATGAAGCCCAAGTGGGAGATTGTTAGGAATTTTATAATTTCTAATTAATTAATATGGGCTACATATTATATTATAACATTTATATTAGTTATTTACATTTAAATGGGTTCAATATAAAGTGATCTATTTAAGTGAGCCCATTAGACTACCAACAGATAATTGATATGGGCTTAATGAGCGGAAACCAGTTTGGTCCATTAAGGGATAATGGGAACCCTAATAGGTTTAAAACATAAGGCATGGTTATGGTCCCCAATATAACAAATCAAAAAACAGTTTCTCCTCTCCCCATCTGAAGAGAAAACGAAGGTCCCATAAGGAAGAAGGTGATTTGGTTGAGGAAGGTCATTAAACCAATTGTTCGTGACCACTGCCAGATTTCGCTGCGTGTTAATCAAGCTCTATGGATCCAGGTATTCCTTAAAACCTCTTGATAATCTGATGTAATGTGTTTTGGTGCTCATTTAGTATTGTATATGGTTTATTGAAAATTCTGAACACACACATCTTATAAAGTAGTTACAAAATAATGAGAAAAATATAGTTTTACTAAACTTGGTATTGAGTCTTGTATTTTCAAATTAATATATCTCAGTCTTCCAAATTTTAGAAATATCTAAATTTAGTATCTCTCACTAACTCTGACAGCTGTTAGTGACCATATTAACATGACAGTAGTAGATTGACAAACAATTTATAACAGTCTAGGATATATTTTCTTGGCAGTTTAAAATTCCGTTGTTGCATTTGAAATTTGTTTGAACTTTATTAGAAGTTTTCGACCACCATAAAGAAATCAAGGCCAAAACTCCATCATATATAGAGAATGATGCAAACCAAAAAATGTTAACGCCCAATTAGGAGAGATCATGTAGCATCACTAACAAAACTCAGCTGATGAATTTTAGCAAAAAAGCACTTTCCTCCACCTCCATTCTTCTTCTCTCATCCTTCACCTTCCCGACTCTCTTCAAAGCATGCACCAAACTTTGTTTTCATGTCAGCACTTAGAATCACACATTGACCGATTCATAATATGTTTGAGATGTCTGATATATAATTGAAATTATTTTAAGTCTTTCATAAACAATTATTATTTTAAGTTTTTGATATAATAAAAAATTTATTTTAAAATTTTACCGTTAATTAAATGATGACGTGACATTATTTCAATAATTCTTTCAATGTATATGAATCATTAAGATGTCGTCACATAATCATTTAATTAATTAGAACAAAATTTTTAATATATCATGGATTCAAAATAAAAAATATTTTACTAAAGACTCAAAATAAAAATTAAATATATATCAAACACCTATAAATTACTTAAGCCTTTTTTTTTTTTCAATTTTACTCTTATTAACACAAAAATTCACATTATTTCTCTATGTAATTCCAAACACACCCTTAGATTACTTCCATATAATAAAATTGACAAATAATTTAGAATAATAATTATAAATTAATCGCTGGGTACCTGCAAAAGTAAACATTTATATCGCATCTGTATTGGGTGTGGTGAGGAGGATGAATCCGGGTCTCATTTATTCTATAATTGGCCTGGTTTCCTCAAGTATGGAATTTAAGTTGGACTTGGTTGGGAGTGGATTCGGTATATAGAACGGTCACAAAATAATAATATGGGAAGGCTTTAAGAATCCTAGAGACTTAATTTTAAAAAAAAATTATATAATCAGAACCTAATTAAAAATAAAAACAATTTGGGAACCTAGTTAAAAATAAAAACAATCTGGGAACCTATTTCAAAGTTCACAAATAGTTTAGGAATTTATTGAGTAATTTAATTATTTTATTTGTGAGATAATTAAATTTTATATATTGCAATTCAAAAAATAATCTTATATTGTTTTAATGCTTTTTTATTTCATCTTATTTCACTATGAATCATATTAATTAGTTTTTAATAGTCTGTATTTTTTTTTGTCTGCAAAGTCTGTATTCTTATTAATACACGATAGATTTGTATTTTGAAAAACACTTCTTGCTTGGTTATTCATGAATATAAAATTATAAAAAAGTATCATATATATTTATAATTCAAAAAATAGTATTTATGTTGATATTTTTTGTGATAACTTCTTCACAAGTTCCATTTTGGTGAAAATTGTTTTATTTTTATGAAAAATATTCAATTTGGACAGTTTAGTATAATAATTAAATTGGATAGAAGTCTAAAATATTTAAAAAATAAATAAAATGAAAGATGTATATTCATATTAGATTTAAACAGAAAATGATTTTAATTTAGTTGATTAAACAATCCATATGAATTATTTTACTCTCTAGTTGTTGTTGAGTTTGATTCTTGCCAATAAAAAATTATGATTAAATAACTTTTTTGTCACATTACTTTATTTATTAGATTTAATTTGATCTTCTAGTTTTTTTTTTAAATTGAACTTGATCCTCTAAGTTTAAAAAACTATTCAATATGAGTTTATTATTTAAATTTGATGGTAATAAGAAATCGTATTTTATGATAAGTTTAAATTATCAATAATTTTAAACCATCACAAAATACATATTTTTTAATATTAACAATTTAATTTAAACAAAATGATTAAATAGAATCTATTCTAAAAATTAAAAGGCCAAATCAAACATGTATAATTAGAGGGAAAAAACCAATTTAACCAAAATTATAATATATTTAAACATTTAACTGTAGTTTCAGTACGATGACCAAAGTATTTTAACATTATCATGTTAGACTTATTTATCTATAGAAAAATAAAACAATACACGAATACAACATTTTAAATGCAGGCATAATTTATTGTGGTACTAATAATTGTCTTTAAAATATATTAGAAAAAATATTTGTGAATATATATTAAACTAATTATTTAATTTCAATATATATTCATTTTATTTGAATTAAATAACAAAAAAAATACATAACCCGCATAAGGGATTAAAGCATGAAAGGATATCTCAAAGTTGCACCGAAAAGATAAAGACATCAATTATCTAATAGTTACAAAAATAAGAAAAATTAAGAAAAGTCTTTTAATTATATAAAAAATGCCTTTTTTATGAGTAAAATAAATGTGCCATGCATCACACATCTTATAAAGTAGTTACAAAATAATGAGAAAAATATAGTTTTGCTAAACTTAGTATTGAGCCTTGTATTTTCAAATTAATAAATCTCAGTCTTCCAAATTTTAGAAATATCTAAATTTAGTATCTCTCACTAACTCTGACAGCTGTTAGTGACCATATTAACATGACAGTAGTAGATTGACAAACAATTTATAACAGTCTAGAATATATTTTCTTGGCAGTTTAAAATTCCGTTGTTGCATTTGAAATTTGTTTGAACTTTATTAGAAGTTTTCGACCACCACAAAGAAATCAAGGCCAAAACTCCGCCATATATAGAGAATGATGCAAACCAAAAAAAGTTAACGCCCAATTAGGAGAGATCATGTAGCATCACTAACAAAACTCAGCTGATGAATTTTAGCAAAAAAGCACTTTCCTCCACCTCCATTCTTCTTCTCTCATCCTTCACCTTCCCGACTCTATTCAAAGCATGCACCAAACTTTGTTTTCATGTCAGCACTTAGAATCACACATTGACCGATTCATAATTTTTTTTTAGTGGAAACAATAAATAATTTATAATATTTTTGTAAAATAAAAATATCGTAAGATTTTATAAAATATATAATATAATGACAAAAGAATAATCTAAAATGCTTGAACTAGTCCTTTATGCATTTTCCTTAAAAATGTTATGTGATCATTTCATTGTCAATATTATAAAAAAAAATATTTATATATGTATAACCATCTATCTTCTTTGTGATGATGTATTCTATTCTTCATAAAATTAATTAAAAAAAACATCTTAAATGAAAAACTCTCTTAATTCATTTTTACTCTATTAAAAAATTAGGATGAAATTTTAAATAAAAATATGTAGTATAAGTTATTAAATGAATTAGTGTGTTATGTTGAATGCTTATTAGAGAAGTTTGAGCATTAAAAATCAAGTTATCATTTTGATCCTTTATTTTTTTTTAGGTTTAATTTAATTCTTTAATTTATATATACAAGATTCACTTTTTTCCCTTTATTTTTAAATTTTCTAATTAGGTCTTTATTTTTTAGTCTTATTTTTGAAAATATTCGTTGATGATAGAAAAAAGAACTAATTAAACTTATTTTTTGAAAATAAAAACCTAATTGAACCTTTTAAAATTAAAGAGAAAAAATTAAACCTAAAAAATAAATTAAAGGACCAAAATGACAATTAAATCTAAAGATTAAAAAGGATAAAATAATAAAATTAGTATCAATTTATTTTCTTTTTTATTTCTTATAATTTTATATATTCTTTAAAAAATTATCTTATAAAAACAATACCTATATTTTTTTACAGGGATCAATTTTTTTGCTACACATATATAATTAAAATAAATAAATTTAGTGTGAACAATTGCCCCCACATAACATTAAGTGGGTTCATCTCTTCTTAAAATGATATTTCTTTTTATCCATAAAAATTAAAAATATTGAAGTTACAACATTCATGTATTCAACCAAGTGAACTAAATTCCTTCCTAGAATGATATAAATAATGGTGTCTCTGATATCTTCAAATTACAATACTTGAACAGGTATAAAGATATGCATGCCATATGTATGCGCAAATAAATTGATATAGCTAAAAATCCTTTGATATACATATCTTGGTTGAGATATTAAAGCATCAACTACATCAATATGATTCCAATGAAAGTAGATCTACTATATTAAAAAAACTTAATAGAATTAGAAACCAACGGCCCCTAATGCATTGTATTACCATCACCTCTGAAAACATGAACCTCAAGTGTTGCATCTTCTCTATTAACAAGCTCAAAGACACAAACATCTCCTGGTTCCAGTTTATTTTCTCTTGCAAATAATGGCCAGCCAGCAGAGAGTGTGCCTTGAGAATTGTATTAAAATAATAGAAACTTTACAGGCCACAATTTCTTTCTAAACTGTAACATCACCACATTCCAGTTCATCTTTACAAAATACTTCCTCACAGAATCCATCGGCACTTGCTGCATCAAGTATCATATATGTATATATGTTCATCACTTTCATAATAAAATCAAACAATCAACGAAAGATTAATATAACACTTGTTCATGAAAGATCAAAATCAAACATTTCATCTTGTTGTTATTTCTGTTTTCATAGAGTAATAAAAGCTACCTAAAAAATAAGCTACAAATTGCACTTGTTGAATACATAGAGGTCTAACATGTACCTGTTACCGATACTAATCTAGAAATAGACTTGCATTCAACATCAAGGATTTTCTTTCTCAAGAAGTTACTTTCTGTCTTAGGTCAAAGACTAATCCCGCTCGCAGTGCGTGACTCAAGGTAATTTTGCACACCATAGTTTGAGTCATCTAAAGTGTAGATATATAGCCAATGATTGATAAATTATCGGTTAAGATTGTTATTAACTGCATACATATATAAAATATATTATGAAATTGTTTAAATTTCAAGTTTTGATTTTTCAATTAACAGCTATACTCTTCACTTTATTCTCAAAAAGGAATCCCACGTGAAAAGTTAGGTCTAATTAACTGCATCACCTTGAACTGATTCTAAATCCTCATTGTGTAGATAAAAATGGAACAATAGATACCTTGTGAAATGGGGCAACTTGGTTCTTCTGCACCTCGAAAGATGGAAACCTTGAAGGCAAGGCCCTGGATCTTCTGGATCAGTTCAAAAACACAAACGTCCCCCACATTCAAATGATTTTCAGATGCAAATTTGTGCCATCCCCCAGTAATTGTAGGAGCAGAACAAATAACAGGCCATGTTCTCCCTTCCAAGACCTCAAGGATGACAACTGCATGTGTCTTCTTCAAATATATTTCTGCAAATTCAGGTGGTATTTCCTGGAATATTTTTTCACAATAAAAAAAAAATATAAGAACAAAGAATTATATTTCTTCTGCAGCTTCCTTATAAAAGAAGCTGAGTAGCTGACTCATGAATCATGACAATGCATATATTTAATCAAAGGCTCACCAGGTAGTCTCCATAAATAAAGGATGGATTCATGACAAGCTTGAAAGAGGGATTTTCAGATCTGAAAGCTGTGGCTCTGTTTAAAGCTGTAGAAGTTAATTGCTCCCCTTTTGGCCGTTCAGTGTGAAAAATGCCTCTACTTTCATCTTCTGAAAAATTGAACATGACATGATTAATTTATAAAAAATTGGCCTCCGAAAGCTAATTGGATCCACAGAATAATCTTATCATGACATATACATACCATCTAATTCATGCTTGACAAATTTTGCCTTTTGAGATTTAATGCTTCTAATTTGGACATGCCGATGCAAGTTCACCACATTGGGCCTTTTTTTAACATTTGTAGTTAGTCCAGCCTTCATTTTCTTGGTAGGTTGAGGAGAAGACACTGTGGATTTCTCTCTAGTCTTTTGGCATGAAAATTTCTCATCCAAAATTTCAACAGGATCGTCGCTAATCTCGACATGGCTGCTGTCCTTTCCATGATGAGTACCATTGGAAGGATAGTCTATTTCAACGGCACTGGTGTCGAATATGTGCACATTAAAATGAGAAGTTCCCTCATATTCAAAGAACAGCAGGTGACCATGATCTAGACCATAGTATGTGGCATACTCCTTCCAACCCTTTTGAAACCAAATCTCACCATCATGCTTGGTCCAATATATTTTCCATCTAGTACTATCTGGGGACTTTAGAGACACAGGGTTTGACATTCCATCTCCGTATTTTTTAGTGAAAATTGTTGGGAGCTTCTGCAAAGACTGTTGTTAGCATTCACAAGCATAACAGCGCAACATAAACCCCTAAGTAGCTATCTTATCAATTCAAACATATGAAATGGAGAAGTATTTTTAATAAGTATTAGGAAAAAACATATTTAATAAGTATTTTGATAAAATTTTGTGAAACAAGTGCAAAAATGTTGTGTATTTCCAACCAGGGGTTTAGCTCAATTGGTTGAACTGAGTGATGTAAACCGCTGGTATTGTGTTTAACAGATAAAAAAAAATTGTGTATATCCAGGTTCATGCATGCAGAGATAAGAAGAGACAAGTTTTTGTGAAGAACAATATCACATATAATACATTTCTATAAATATAGAACCCAAAAGATACAATTTTTTTTAAGAACTAAAAACAAAATCATCAAACTTCAAAGGACTCAGAAGTAAAAACACATGTAATATCCTACATTAATATTAGTAATAATCTGCTATAAATAGTGAAGTAGACTCATTTGATGCTGCTAAAGAGATGAACAACAGAACATGATCAAGTTCTCTGAAACAAGAAGTGTAATGCTTACAAGTAATCCATGTGCAAGACTTGCTCTGAAGATGTTTTTAAAGAAACGAACCGCAATGGGCTTGGGATTCTTATTGCATGCGGAAGTCATGTTATGGAATGGATGTTGAGATGAGATCTAAGGGTCAAAAACAAAATGGGATATTTCTAACTCAACAATTGCAACTAAGAAACAATGCTAGCTGCTTGAGATGATCAAGTATGAAACGCTACAAGTACAAAACTTAATGAAGGACCCTCGAATGTTGTTCTCCACATTTAAAGCGTAGTCAGAGTCATGTTTATTAGTATATTTTTTTGTATAACGTTATTTAATTAAATCTTAAATAAATAGCAAAATTTGTCTCTAAAAATTATCCAGATGAAAAATATAAATTTAATTATTGAATATGTAAAAAATACAACAAATTAGTTCTTCGTCAAATTTGTGAGATCATTTTATCATTAAGATATAATATTCAAGTATCAATTTGACAATAAATTGTATTTTTTATGACCAATTTGATATTAAGTTACAAAATTTAACAACCAACTTATCATTAAATTGTTTGCAAGATTAATTTATCATACATTTTACATTCATGGACTAAATTTGAATTTTTCATCTTTCAAGGACCAATTTGTCAACGTCTCACTTTTTAGAACAAATTTGACTATTTATCTTTAATTAGTATATTTAGAACATTGGTTAAAGAATTAAAATAACTTTTTTTATTAGAAAGTTCAAAACTGTGTTGTCCATGATTTATTTTAAGTCCTATGATCTTCACAATAAATATTTTTTTCTTTTAATTCTTTAACTAATGCCCTAAGCATAGTTTTAAAACCCAACCCGACCCGGACCAGTCCAACCGAGATCCGGTGGCATAACCGGGTCGGTTTGATTATTGAACCAGCCATGCATCTGGCCCAAGATGACTCGCCCAGACCCGACCAATTTGGGGTAAACCCAGTGATCCAGACTAGTTTTTAAAATCTGCTTCGCTTAAAAAAATAAACAAAAAATGCTTCAAAACGCTCCAAAAAAACAACCGCGACTTGTGTAATTGTGTTATTGAATTATTATATGTGGACTTGTGTCATCAATTTTAATATTTCAATTGTTATTTTGGATTTTGGAGTATGAATCAACTTTTCTTAATCAAATAATGTTAGTTACAAACTTATATATAATAGATACATATATAATTTTGAATATTTTAATATATACTGGGTCAAATCAGATCAATCACTGGATCACAGTTGGACCAATGACCTACTTTCTCAACCGAGTCACTAACTGGACTGGGTTTTATAACTTTGATCCTAAGTACACCAATTAGAACACCTATAATTAATTATAAACAATTTTGATAACAAAATTAAAATTTTAATTGTCAAATCAAATTAATATATTTAAATTGTCAATAGTTTTGTCTGGATATTTTTTAAAAGAAAAATAGAGAAATCAATAATCAATAACATTATACAAATGGAAGGAAGACAAATGCCAACTTTTAGCACGTGTCAACGTATAAGACTATTTGGAAAAATTAAGCTCAATCAGATTTAGGGACTTGCTTAGGGCATCCAGCATTTTTGCTGGGGCACCCAGCAATATCCAAAAATGCCAAAAATTCCCTTATGGTATTTTCGGTTGTAAATAGCAGGTCCAATTTTTCATTTCTGCAGTGCCATTTTTTTTCACAAAATTTCTGTGACTTAGTGTAAATTGCTTCCGTTAAGAGCAGTTTGAAAGCGTATTTGGTCTCCGGTGGTGTACATGCCTTTGTGAGTAGCATACGATGAATTTTGGTCGATTTCCATCGTCGGAGTGCAAGAAAAAAATTGACGTGCATACAGATTGGCAATCCGTATGCTCATACGTCAATCGTATGGTTCATAAGGATCAGCAATCCGTATGACAATCTGTATGGGCCATACGGATTGCCAATCCGTACGTGTTCGCTGGTTCCGGCAAGTGTACCGGATCACACAAGTAGTATAAAACAGTAAGAATCGAGTATCGAACACTCGGGGAACTTGTGTTATTTGGTAAGTTATTTCAGCAAATAGGTGTCTGGTGTGTAAAGGTAAGTGTGAATATGAACAGGTGTATAAACTATCTATGCAAAAAGAAAGAAAATCAGCTAGAGAAATGATGTGTAAAAACAAGTAGAGATATTCTTTATCTAACAATGCTCATGTGTTCTTATGGTGTCTCCTGAGATACTAAACCCTGATTCCTCATGATAGTTTAGCCTAATCCTGATCAAGCATCGTCTGCAAATTCCTCTTGTAAGACTAAACTCAACCAGGACCGCATTAAGACACACATACTCAACTAAATTATTGCACCCCGATTCCTCGTGAAAGCACGACAACTCAGCCCTGCAAGGACTTTAGAGTCAGACCAGTTTCCACTGTTGAATGACCCTAACAAAGCATGCATCTACATGATCAAGGTAAAGGCATACTGGAATGAAAAAAAGATAGCATAGAGAACACACAAAACATCATTAAATAGATATAAATATATTTACATCAGGTACCTACAGGGAAGATCCAATAGAGGATTTAGCTTTCTATACCAGGAAGCCTTCTTAACAACAAAGAGAAGAACAAGATGAAAGATTGCAAAAATACAAGTGGTGAGGATGTCTCCTTCAACTCTAGGATCTCACAATCACTCACAAACTCATCTCAAGCTCTCAAACCGGCTTAGCGAGAAGGTGAAAAATAGCATTTTCCAAAGCTTGCCTAATTAACCTGAAATTGAGAGAAAATGATTATTAAACACACAAAATGAAAATACTAAGTATTTATTACCTATACTTAACAAAAAATACTTATAAAACTACAAAATAACCATAAATTGGGAGAGTTTGATATAATGTATACAAGTTTTATACACAAAAGTTAGTCGTTTTCACTAACTAACAACTACCCCAAATTTACAGTTTTGCTTGTCCTCAAGCAAAAAGAGAACAACTCACTTGTCCTCAAGTGACAATGACATGCAATGACTATGTACAAAGGTGTATGCTACAAAAGTTACTGATTGCATAATAAGAGAATGGAGTAAAATGCTCTCATCACTTGTCTTTCACAAAGTATGCAGTTATCCAAAGAGAAGAATAAAATGTAACCTGAACAGTTAAATGGAGTTAGGCATAAGACAGATATCAAGAAAAGTAGTTTAAACCACAGTCTCACGGCTACTGTTTCTCTCAAGCACAAGTGTTTAAGCTATTCATTAATAACAACTAGCAAGAGGTCCAATCTTTGAATTTCATCTCATGCCATAAAGTCATAAATGTATAAACAGAATCAGAAGGGCTTTCTCAGGCTTGTAGTGAGGCTTGGCTACAAAAATTCATTGGTTTTTATAGGATTCAAAGGTTTAGATTCTCATAAATCACAAATCGCAGACTTATCCCAATGGTCTTTTTAATACACTTAGCTTGCTCACTAGCTTTTTACTTTTATTTGCTTTTGACCTTGTTACATCAGCACACTTTATTCTTTTCTTTTCTTCTTCTTTTCTCTTTTTTTTAACATACAACTTATTTGTTGTGTGTGTTGATGCTTTCTCTTTTCTTTTGCATCCCAATTAGTTCCACTCCCCCAAATTTGGGGTAAATTTGCCTTGAACCATATGCTCTCCTAGAATCTAAACAAGGTATCAGGAGATACTTATTTAAGTTCAGGGTTCAAATTTTTGACAATATCATTCAGTTCAAAAAGGGTGCAAAGGATATAATTATCATTTAAGGTAAGCTTTTTGGTCAAAAGGCTTGTGTATGTACAATCATGGCCTTCATCATGTTCTAGTTTATACATTTCATTCTAAAATTTAGAGATTCATGCAGAGATTATTACTCATAGTTAGTCGTACACTCACAGTTTAAGGTCACACTCTCACCGGTTTTGGTTCAAGCTTTTCTTTCACAATCAATCTGTCTCTGACTAACAATTCTAAATGCAAGTTCACATTCTTGTTCTTTCTTTGTCTAACATACATACTTGCTCAAACTCATGAAAAGAAACACAAACTCCATCACAATCATGCACTCAATTCAAAATAAAAGCATACAACCATTTTTCACAAAAAGATAAAAGTGTTTCACTGCCATGTCATCAAAAACCAAGTTAAACTGTTCAAAATACTTCATAATAAGCAAACTAACTACCCATAAATAAAACTAGCAGTGTATGTAGACCTAAAGGAAATACTGTACGAAAACCAAAATAATAATAATAATAATAATAATAATAATAATAATAATAATAATAATAATAATAATAATAATAATAATAATAATAATAATAAATCAAAAAGCAAAAAGTATCATCAGGAATCAAAATTCCTATGACTGAACATCCTCCTTATCTGTCAGATGCAATGCTGGAGTAGCTGGAGGAGAAGTGTCCAGGGCCAGGACTGGTGTGGTCTGGCCCTCAGGTATCTCTAAGATAGGAGTAGAAGAGTATGTTGCATGCTGAGGTGAAGATGGATCCATCCCTGGAAATGGTACATCAGCTGGTACTAGCACTGGTCCAGGATGAGTAACCTCATTGGATCTCGTCTCTAATTTTATTTTTGAAAAGTCAACAGCTCCAGGGATGATGGCTTCAAATGAGTGATCATTTTCTAGTTCTAGCTCATGTTGTTGAGGTGCCTGGGCTGTAAAAATTTCATTATCCCCCACAAAAGAAGGTCGGGCTCCAGGCCAGGCCACCTTCCCAATGAACTGCTCTACACTCATAATTGGCCTTTGCTGAGGTAGTTCCTGCAAGCTTTGCATGATGAGAATCTGTCCTTCAAACAAGCTTTTCAATTTGGCATCTGAAGTCTGAGAGCTCTGGGCAGATAAGTCTGCTAAAGCTGGAAGTGGGGCTGAAGTAGAAGATGCAGGGATGCCATCTATTGGTGCAAAGGAAGAGGGAACATTAGTTGCTCTGAGCTTGGTCTTCCTTGCCTCTGGAAAATTAACTGTTTGGTCATTCGTATTCCAACAGTTCCTTATGATATAAGCTAAGTCAATGACCGGCCTTAGGTTTTCATAGGAGGTAAGAGCATCAGATCCAACTCCCCTCGATCTACACAAGGTTGTGATTAAAGCTGGGAAGCCTAAGCGAGAAGAGTTAGACTGAGCCATCATGGTCATTTGTCCAGAGATCAAACCGCCAATGTTCATGTCCATCCTTGTGATTAAGCCATAGACCAACCTAGCTCTATTTGTGTTCAAATCTGAAGTGCGGGAGGTAGGAGCTAGGTTTGAGTACGAGAAGACGCTCCATGTCTGAGCTAGGGTGGTAAGATCTTTTCTGAGGAGTTTCCATGGTTGGCCCTCCATGTTTAGAATAAAGCCCTTGCCCGGAATGCACAGACTAGCCTCCATGTCTCTAGGATCAGATTTGGGGGAGTTGTTAGTTCTTTCCTAAGGATCTTCCCAGGATGGCCTTCAGCATTTAAAACAAACCCTCGGTCGGGTATACACAAAGCAGCCTTAATCTCCCTAATATCAGTGGGCATCCTGCAGTATCTGGAGTAAGCGGGTAAGGATTCTCCCTCAGCCAGTACCACAGGTGTCTCCAGGAAGGTGTTGAGGCTGTCTGCATCAATTCTTATCAAGTGGCCTCGGATTCTGACTTGTATTGGTGAAGGCCCCTCGGGACTGTAGAGGTTGGCATAAAAATCCTTCACCAAGGCTAGGTCGATGTTGCTGTCAGCTAAATTGGTGAGGCACTTATGGAAGTTACGCCTCTCCAATTCAGCCTTGAACTCATCCAACTCTGTATGGTATATTTCTACCTTCCTCTCAGCTAGTATATGTCTTCCTAGCACATTATCTGTATATTTGGTCTAGACCTCGAAGGACTGGAACCTTCTTGTGTCATATTGAGCCGTGGGCCTTGCACAAATGCTCTTTCTTTTTCTGAAAGACATCTGCAGACAAAGGAATCAAACATTTGATCAGGACTCAATTTATTAAAAATCAAAAACTGGAAAATAAAACTGAAAAGGACATTGGCCGCTTAGCGAGACATGGTCCGCTTAGCTAGCCTTTGTAAAAAAACACTACCGCTTAGCGACATGTGGAGCCACTTAACGGAAGTTGCAGAAATTTAGATTCTGTAGAATTGGCTTAGCGGGATAGTGCCTGCTAAGCTGAACATCTGCCGCAAGGATATGCGCTAAGCTCCTTAAGGGTTGCGCTTAGCGGCACCAACTCTACAAAAATTTCACTAAGTGTTGGGAGCTTAGCGAGCGAAGCTCGCTTAGCTCAGCGGATGCCACAACCAATTTTGCTTGGCCCAGGAAAGCTCGGCTTAGCGTGTGGCTATCAACAAAAAAAATTGATTAAGTTACCTAGGCTTAGCGATTCAGCCTCGCTTAGCCACAGGTAGTTCAGCAAGAGGATGAGTGTTCATCCTCAAAAGATGAACTCGCTTAGCGCGGTGGGTGCGCTTAATGAGTTCTTCCGAGAACTCCTTTATACATGATGAGTATTGATGAACTCGCTTAGAGCATCATGCTCGCATAGCGAGTTCATCGCGTTTTCTAGAAAATGCAGAAAATGCAGTTCATTTTCTTGCATTTTTCAAGCCTCTAAATGGCATATCAGACATGCAATGTGTGCATCATACTCAATTCAGTATACAAGCGTATATATCCCTAATCTTAAACTAATTCTAAGAAAACATAAAAACCCTAAAAATCTAAAACTACAGTGAAGTCTTCTACCCTAAAGTTAAGACAAGAAAAAGAGAAAAAGAATCAAGGAACTTACTTGGATGGTGTATGGTTGATGCTTCGAAGTTGAAAATGCACAAAGAAAGCACAGATGCAAAATGTGCAAATTTTTTGGAGAGAAAGAATGTAGAGATGAAGTTTCCATAATCTGGAAAATGTGAGTGTAACTTTTGTTACACTCACTTAAGCAGTTTTTCGATACTCTTGCTTAGCGGACCTCTGCGCTAAGTGAGCAAGAGAGACATTTGGTTTCTCAACAAGGCTCGCTTAGCGGACCTGTGCGCTTAGCCGACGTTTCAAATTCAAAATCATTTTTTTAAAATAGAGACTTAGCTTAGCGCGAAGGTAAGTCCGCTTAGCGAGGTTTGCAGATTAGAAAAGCTGCAACTCTCGCTAAGTCAGGCTCTGTCCAGCTTAGCTAAAATGATGCATCTTAAGTACAGAGGAGCATGCGCTTAGCTAAGAGGGACTCGCTTAGCACTCATATTGCCGCAATGAATCTCGCTTAGCTGCCATGACTGGCGCTTAGCTTCATGGACCTCAATTATGGCCGTAAGGAATTGCGCTTGGCGACAATAGGTCCGCTTAGCCACGGATAAGCTGTCGCTTAGCGATCAGGCTGAAGCTTAGCTGAATTCAGATCGAATTGAAGTTAGCTTAGCTCAACCTTGGCCAGCTTAGCGGACCAAATCAGCCTCAAATGCAAGGGTTGGGCGCTGAGCACTTGAGACTCGCGGCTTAGCGCATGAACAGAGATGCGCTTAGCACGAGGCTTGCGCTTAGCGAAAGGACTATTTTTGAGAAAAAAGTTTTCTAAGTTATTTTTCAGTTCTTTTTCCAAGAAATTGAAACCCTTATGTTAAGCATTCAAAGACAGGCTGATATACTCCTATGTACAGATCATACACCAAGTTCCAAATGATTAAATGCATGAAAAACAAAGTTAACAGAAATTAAAACTGGGTTGCCTCCCAAGAAGCGCTTCTTTAACATCATTAGCTTGACGCTTTTACCTCACTGGGTAATCTTATGTTTTGGTTCTTACTTTCAGAACCTCTTGACCTCCTTCCATTACCTGTAAGCAAACATTGTGTTCTAGAGCAAACTTGTCTTCAACAAACAAATCAAAATCAATTTTTTGATCTTCAAAACCTAGCTCCAGCTTCCTCTTCCCCATATCAACTATGTAGCTTGCGATCAACATGAATGGCCTTCCCAATATTACAGGGATGTCAGTATCTTCAGAGATATCCATTACCACAAAGTTTTTCGGGAAGATAAAATGTTTTACTCTGACCAAAACATCTTCAATTACTCCATATGGCCTGGTAATGGAGCAGTTAGCAAATTGTAAAGTCATTCGAGTGGGCATTATTTCCAACTCTCCCAATCTTCTACACATGGAGAGTGGCATCAAATTGATACTGGCTCCCAGGTCAATAAGAGCTTTTCCCACATTGACTTCTCCAATTGAACAAGGAATAGTTATGACGTGAATCTTACGGGGCAGAATGTTTGACACAGGATTATTGACAGAGAGGGACGCCACTTCCAGAGATGGAAGATAAGTCGCGGTGATGCCACAAGGAATCAACCTTGATAAGTCAAAATTTGGTTCAACAGGAACCCTGAGAGAAGCTTTCTCACGTATTTGAAAAGAATGCCAAAAGTGCCTTAATTCATTTTGACAAAAATATATATAGTTCACCAAACCCTAAAAACAAAATAAATTGGTGCAACTAAAAAGGCATAGGTTTCAGCCACAACCACCAATTTATTTATTTAATTGCAATAATTAAATAATAAAATAAAAATAAAAATTATGGAAACATGGGCCTTCAATCATCATCAATGGCAGCTATACAAATGACCAGCCTTGTCTCTATGACGTGTTGGGCCTATTTAAGTTTGTCTCTAGTCATGGGCCCTTCAAGTGCTTCATGGTCCTTGCCCTTAGTTGTGTCCTCATCACTGTGTTGGGCCTTTTTAAGCATGCCTCTGGTCATGGGCCCTTCAAGTGCTTCATGGTCCTTGCCCTTAGTTGTGTCCTCATCAAGTTACACTCTCAAGATCTTAATGCTTGGGTGGAAGGATCTTCTGGATCACAACACTGCAATTTCCTTCCACTATGATGTTTTCCTGATGAATATATTTATGCTTCCTTGTTAACATATCTTTCAAAAATTTAGAGTAGAGTGGCATCTGCTGCAAAGCTTATCTAAAGGACATGGTTATTTCCAGTTTCCTGAAAATATCTAAAAATCTCACCAGATGACAATCTTTTTCTTTCTTGGAAGGTACCACAGGATATGGCACTTCCACACCTTCATCCACAGCTTTTTCACTCCTACTCTTCTTTGCATTCTTATTATTTTTTCTTCTTTTTCATTTTTTTCATTTTCTACTTCTTTTTCTTTTTCTTGGTCCTTCAATTCTTTATTCTTGACCATTATTTGTTTCTCTTTTTCTTGATTACTTTCACCTCTCACCTCATTTTTCTTGCCATCAATACTTTTTTTGTCAGCAGTTTTCTTCTTATGCACAACACTATCCTCATCCTCAGCCTCCACAAACCTTTTACTCCTTTTCATCACAACTTTGCATTCCTCCTTGGGATTCTGTTCTATATTTTCCACAAAACTGTTGGATGAATTGTCAGCTATCTGCTTGGCTAGTTGTCCCACTTGGAGCTCAAGGTTCTTTAGTGCTGACTCAGTGCTTTTATGATTTGATATTTTTACCTGCATAAACTATGTCAAGGTCTCCTCCAGCTTAGTAGTCCTATGGAATATGTTAGGTGATGTGATCCTGACTAGGAGCGGATCGCTTGATACAGGCTATGGAGATTTGGATGACGCCACTTCCAGTGAAGGAAGATAAGTCAGGGTAGACGCCACAAGGATTACCTTGATAAGTTTGAGATTGGTTCAACAAGGAACCCAGAGAGAAGCTCTCACCAAATTTTATGAAAATGCCAAAAAAATTTCTTATTGAAAAAAGAAAACCAATACTTATAGTGTATTTGACAAAATAAATAGACATGGGCCTTCAAAACAGTTTGGGCCAAAATTACAACAAAAATAATTATAAATTAAAAATAGAACATATTTATTATGGGCCTTCAAATTAATCTGAGCCTTCAGCAACAATTAATAGTCTTGATAGTGTCTCTACCTCTAGGCCTTCATCCTTCTCCACTTGGGCCTTCATCCTTCTCCACTCGGGGGCTTTGTCCTTTTCCACTTGGGCCTTCGTCCTTCTCCACTTGGGCCTTTAGCCTGTATTTGGCCAGTTTTAGGATTCTCATCATTCCCTCCTTCTTGGAAAACATTTGCCCTCAAATGTCCAGGATCATCACCAGGTCAAGTATCACTTTCTTCCTTTTCTTGTAGGCTTGCTTGGCATAGCTTTCATTCTTCTTTGCAATTTGCACCTTCACTTGGTCATACAATCTTTTCACATACTCAACTTTGGCCTGTGCATCCTTATGTTGAGTCTCTTGGGGCTAGCTATTGTAAGTTAGCCTATTAGGCAATGAAGCTTCTGGAAGGAGATCAACTTGATGTTCTATGTTTCTTAAAGGTGGAAGTCCATGAGGAATCTCCTTGGGAAAAACATCTTTAAATTCCTGCAATAAGGGTTGAACACTAGGAGAAACATAAATAGTTAACTGATTAGAATTATCTCTCTCTCTCTCTCTCTTGTGTATCACTCCATCTCTCAAGTGTATCACTCTTCCTTTTTATATTCCTCTATGGTGCCTCACTATTGTCTCTCTCTTGTTCTCTCTTTTCTCTCCTTTTGATTTGGTCATCACACACTTCTCTAAGGGATAGAGGTTTAAGAATAATTTTATGGTCATGGTGCTGGAAAGAAATCTTGTTGGTGAAGCCATCATGCATTGCTTTAGTGTCCTCTTCAATGTTGGCCCTCACTAGTGCCATCTCCATCTCCTTGTAGTACTCCTCAACAATCAAACTTTCCTGGGGTAACCTCTGGAGTTTTTGTCGCATGCTTCTACTGTAGCTAGTTGAAACATACCTCTTTCGCATAACCCTTCTCATCTCAGTCCATGTATCTATCTCCCGCCCTTCTTCTCTCTTTATCTATCTTTGATTTTTCTTCCACCAAACAAGGGCATAGTATGAGAATGTAGCTGCTGCTAACTTCACCTTCTGCTCTTCAGGATAATCATTGTATGAGAATGCATGCTGAATCTTCATCTCCCAGTCAACATAGGCGTCTGGGTCACTCCTGCCTTTAAAAGAGGATACATTGAGTTTTACTCCCTCAATTTTGTCTTGCCCCTCTATTCGGTTTGATCCATCATTGACCCTTCTGTTGCCACCATAAGGTCTCCCAGCATTTGGATTCATTTGGTGCTCTAGTCCTTCTAATCGCCTGTAGAGCTCTTCATTATTACGGTTCAACAAATGTTGCATTTGTGTAGTCATCGTGTCCCGTAATAAGCGTTGAGATCCGTCCAGTTGATGATATACACCACCATTGTCACCAGCTCCTGCCATGATTAAGGAACAAAGAATTTTGCAATAATTTTATAAAAAAAAATCAGGACCTCACCACACTCTACTCACGTGCTTCTCTCTTTGATGGTAGTTCACTCGTGTTTGATGCTCTCAATATAGGCTTTTGTGTGATGTTTTCACTCTTGCCTTTTACCACTCACTCCCTCTTAAGTTCCTGGATGAATCAAATTAGACACACAAGGTATATAACAGGAAAGACAATTTAATTATCACAGACTGTGTAGCAGATTTAATTTGGATAACAAATCATATTTGATTTTGGTTAACAGATTAGACTTGATTTGGATTTAGATTTGATTTGGATAACATATTAGACTTGATTTGGATAGCAGATTGGATTTGATTTGGATAACATATTAGACTTGATTTGGATAACAGATTAGATTTGATTTGGATAACAGATTAGATATGATTTGGATAGCAGATTAGATTTGATTTGATTTGGATAACAAATCTGATTTGGATAACAAATTTTGATTTGATTTGATTTGGATAACAGATCATATTTGGATAACAAATAGAATAAACAAGGAAGATAACAAATAAGATAATATATTAAGATAACAGATAGAATAAAAAAGATTTGAATAACAGAGATTCTGCAACTTTTTTTTAAAACTTGAAACAGAGTTCAAACAGATTTTTTTTTTACACAAAGTCTGAAAGAAACAAGAAACAAGAACAAGAAAGAAAACGTGACAAGAACAAGAACAAGAACGAAACAAAGACACAAACAAGAACGCAACAAAACGCAAACAAGAAAACAAATAACAGAACAAGGACAAAACTCGAACCTGAACAAATTACAAAGAAAAAAATTGGATAGGATAGAACCTGTATCAAGAGCCAAAGCTCTGATACCAGATGATGTGATCGTGACTAGGAGCGGATCGCTTGATACAGGCTACGGAGATTTGGATGACGCCACTTCCAGTGAAGGAAGATAAGTCAGGGTAGACGTCACAAGGATTACCTTGATAAGTCTGAGATTGGTTCAACAAGGAACCCAGAGAGAAGCTCTCACCAAATTTTATGAAAATACCAAAAGTTTTTCTTATTGAAAAAAGAAAACCAATACTTATAGTGTATCTGACAAAATAAATAGGCATGGGCCTTCAAAACAGTTTGGGCCAAAATTACAACGAAAATAATTATAAATTAAAAATAGAACATATTTATTATGGGCCTTCAAATTAATTTGAGCCTTCAGCAACAATTAATAGTCTTGATAGTGTCTCTGCCTCTGGGCCTTCATCCTTCTCCACTTGGGCCTTCATTTTTCTCCACTCGGGTGTTTTGTCCTTTTCCCCTTGGGCCTTCGTCCTTCTCCACTTGGGCCTTTAGCCTGTATTTGGCCAGTTTTAGGATTCTCATCATTAGGTCCTTGTTGGATTGGCCTGTTTGAAGGCCCACTCTGGTCTTTGTTGAACTGATTGTCAGGGTGTGTCCTTCACTGTCCTTGTTGATTATAGGGACCCTGCTGGAAGCCTGAAAATCCTCCTTGAGTATAGCCTTGTCGTTGTTGATTTCCCATATAATGAATTTCTTGTGTGTTTTCTTCAGTGGGAATACATTGGCCTGTTTCATGAGCCTCACCACAGATGGTACAACCTGTAACCTGCAAAATAGAAGAGTATGTAGGTTGACCCATAGACAACTTAGTTGGCAGCTTACCAAGTGTTTCTATTAAAATCTCAAGTTGCTTAGAAAGCAACTTGTTCTGTGCCAATAAAGTGTCATGAGATGATAGATCTATCAAGCTTTTCTTCATGGGTTAGTGGGTTCTGTCTCGTAGAATAACATGATCACTGGCTGACATGTTCTCAATTAGCTTAGTTGCTTCTTCCAGGGTCTTTAGTTTTATCTTCCCCCCTGTAGAAGCATCTAACAATTGCTTGGTTTGTGGTCTCAGCCCATCTATAAACATATTCAATTGGATTGGCTCGGAAAACCCATGAGTGAGAGTTCTTCTCAACAAGCCTCTGAATCTCTCCAAGGCTTCACTCAAAGATTCATCAGGAAACTGATGAAATGAAGAGATTGCAACTTTCCCTTCTGCAGTCTTGGACTCTGGGCAGTATTTCTTTAGGAACTTTTCAACAACTTATTCCCAGGTTTTTAGAATGTTGCCCTTGAATGAATGGAGCCACCTCTTGGCTTCTCCTGCCAATGAGAATGAGAAAAGGCTGAGCCTAATAGCTTCATCTGGTACACCGACAATCTTAACATTGTTACATATTTCAATGAACGTTGCCAAGTGTGCATAGGGATCTTCATTAGGTAATCCTTGAAATAAGTTCCCCTGTATTAAATGAATTAAGGAATGTGGATAGTTGATGTTTTTAGCTTGTACTTTAGGACGTGCAATGCTGGTGAAAAATTGTGGTACTGAACTACTTGAATAATCCTCAAAGGTAATCCTTTGGTCATGCTCTTCAGCCATGGTAATAGCTTTAGGTAATTAAGTCGCAGATTCCCTTGATGATGGTGAATCAGGTGATAATAAGTCAGAGAAATGAGTCTCCTCCTCAAGAATGAATGCAACTGTTTTGTCTTGCAGAAGTTTCCTTCTCCTCTCGGCCCTGTTCCTTCGCAATGTAGCTTCAATTTCTAAGTCCATAGGAACTAAATTGCCTGTGGGAGATCTATGCATATACAATACTAACAGAACAACGGTTCTAGTTAAACAAGAAAAGACAAATAGGGATTAAGAACAAATATTCACAAAAAAAACAATCAAAGAATAACATGTTGGATCAAGTGGCCTCGGAATAATTAAGAAGGGGGGGTTGAATTAATTATGAATGTGTCTTGACTAATTAAAAATTTATTCTTCTTAATGTTACTAGATTCAATAGGCTTTTACTACTAGGTTAAGAAAGTAAAGAACAGAAACAATAACTTAACCAAAAGTAAAGCGGCAATTAAAAGTACACAGCAGAAATTAAAGAGTGTAGGGAAGAAGAAGACAAACACAAGATTTATACTGGTTCGGCCACAACCCGTGCCTACATCCAGTCCCCAAGCAACCAACAGTTCTTGAGATTTCTTTCAACCTTGTAAAATCCTTTACAAGTCAAAGATCCACAAGGGATGTACCCTCCCTTGTTCTCTTTGAACAACCAAGTGGAGGCACAATTGAAGGAAATAAAATTCCGAATTTAGGAATTCAAGTAACAATCCTTCATACAACTAATATAATACCTTAAAGAGATTTTTTTTTTAAAGTTCTTCAAGCATGAACCATTCAGCCCAATTTTTTTTTTTTGTTAATTTTGCTTATACGAATTTCTGCTTTTTTTATTTTTATATAACAAAGATATCAAAAGGCTTAACTTTTGCAATGGTTCAGCCTAAAAGAAAAAAAAAGAACATGAACAAGAAGGTAATATAAATGGTAAAGAAAAAAATAAAGAAGGATCTTACCCAATATTTCCAGCAAAGGAAGTGATGATCCTAGAACTAGAGCTCTGATACCAAATGATATTAACCCTCATGGCACAAGGGCTGACTTAGGATCATCTAGGATTAAACATTATTGGAAAATCCAGAAAATTGATTAAGAAAAGGATGGGAAATTGACAAGATTCAAGGGTTGGCAGTGGCTAATTTCCTGGGACTTAATAAGGTGAATCTTGGCATAAAATGGATGAATGAGATGGTAAAAACGTAGGGGCAATGTTGTTAGCTTGCACTTCAGGACGTGCAATGCTAGAGAAAAATTGTGGTACTGAACTACTTGAGTAATCCTCAAGGGTAATCCTCTAGTCATGCTCTTCTGCCATGGTGATGGCTTCAGGAAATTGAGTGGCGGATTCCCTTGATGATGGTGAATCAGGTGATAATAAGTCAGAGAAATGAGTCTCCTCCTCAAGAATGGATGCAACTGTTCTGTCTTGTAGAAGTTTCCTTCTCCTCTCGTCCCTGTTCCTTCGCAATGTAGCTTTAATTTCTAAGTCCAGAGGAACTAAATTGCCTGTGGGAGATCTATGCATATACAGTCCTAACAGAACAACGGTTATCCAATTAAACAAGAAAAGACAAATAGAAATTAAGAACAAATATTCACAAAAACAATCAAAAAATTACAAATAAAGAATAGACACCTAAAAATAAGCTAACTTCCCAAATAAAAAGAAGTTCCCCGAAAACGGCGCCAAAAACTTGTTCGTTGGTTCCGGCAAGTGTACCGGATCGCACAAGTAGTATAAAACGATAAGAACCGAGTATCGAACACTCGGGGAACTTGTGTTATTTGGTAAGCTATTTCAGCAAATAGGTGTCTGGTGTGTAAAGGTAAGTGTGAATATGAACATGTGTATAAACTATCTTCGCAAAAAGAAAGAAAATCACGCGAGAGAAATGACGTGTAAAAACAAGTAGAGAACATGTTGGTCTTCCTAATAGGTGCCTGATGCTAAAGAGATATTCTCTATCTAACAATGCTCATGTGTTCTTATGGTGTCTCCTGAGATACTAAACCCTGATTCCTGATGATAGTTTAGCCTAATCCTGATCAAGCATGGTCTGCAGATTCCTCTTGTGAGACTAAACTCAACCAGGACCGCATTAAGACACACATACTCAACTAAATTATTGCACCCCGATTCCTCGTGAAAGCACAACAACTCAACCTTGCACTATTAAGGACTTTAGAGTCAGACCAGTTTCCACTGTTGAATGACCCTAGCAAAGCATGCATCTATGTGATCAAGGTAAAGGCATACTGGAATGAAAAGCAGATAGCATAGAGAACACACAAAACATCATTAAATAGATATAAATATATTTACATCAGGTACCTACAAGGAAAATTCAACAAAGGATTTAGCTTTCCATACCTGGAAGCCTTCTTAACAACAAAGAGAAGAACAAGATAAAAGATTGCAAAAATACAAGTGGTGAGGATGTCTCCTTCACCTCTAGGATCTCACAATCACTCACAAACTCATCTCAAGCTCTCAAACTGGCTCCTGCTTCAAGCTCTGGTCTCTGTAGATCTTCACATAGCAAAATCTCTCAAAACTTTCTAGAACTTGGACCTTTCTCTCTCTAGAAACCCTAGACATGCAAAGCTCTGAATCCCAGTCCAAACTCCCTTCACAAAATCTGATTTCATGCTTAAATAGGTGGCCTTGTTCATGCTCGTGCGCTTAGCGCACATTAGTGATTTTTGGCTTAGTGCGCCTTTCTCGCTTAGCGGATGAAATGAAGCGGTGCGCTTAGCGAACCTGTACAACTCATCTTCTTCCAAAGTCTTCCTTGCGCTTAGCCCAGGAGTGTTGCGCTTAGCGGGTGCTCGCTAAGCCAGCATATTGGCTTAGCGAGAAGGTGAAAAACAAAACTTTCCAAAGCTTACTTAATTAACCTAAAATTTAGAGAAAATGATTATTAAACACACAAAATGAAAATACTAAGTATTTATTACCTATACTTAACAGAAAATACTTATAACACTACAAAATAACCATAAATTGGGAGAGTTTGATACAATTTATTCAAGTTTTATACATAAAAGTTGGTCGTTTTCACCGACTAACAGTACGTACATCAAATTTTTTTTGCTTAATACCGGCCATTTTTTTGTGATACGGATTAGAATTTTTTTTAAATTTTGCAATGATAAAACCAAACAATTAAAAAAAAATATTTTAATGATTATTTTTAATTTAGTTATTGGTTAAATTTAGTTATTAATTTTAATTTAGTAATTGGTTAAATTTAACAATGATAGAAAAATTTCATTTAGTCATTAATAAAAAATAATTTATTTCAAAAGCATGACCAAATTTTTTCAAAAACAATGGGATAATATTAGACATGACAAAACAACTATTATATATAAGAACATTGTTGCAACAAATTTAGAATCAACACATGATAAAACAATTATTATAAAACAACTATTATATAAATAAATTGTTCAGAAGTAATTAAAATGTTTACAATAATTGAAATTTTCATAGTAATTAAAATGTTCAAAATCCTAAAATGTTCATAAACATGGCCAATAAAGCACACGGTTAACACTGGGATCAATGAATTCAAAAACTATTTCCATGTCAGCTGTCATGGACAAGGTTTTGCAAAAATGTTTCCATCCAGCTCCATTTTTAAGTGTCTTCCTCCAATGATTGAACACAAGCTGACATTCTGCAATGTCTTCCAAGTGCAAACGAGTCCAGCCTTTATCTTTAAGAAAATAATACATGCTACTTGGAACGTCCTGACAAATAAAGAAATGTTATCAACAATTTATGTTATGAAATTTAAAACTTGAAAAATAAAGAAATGCCAACTAAATTAGAAAGTTGCTTACCAAACTGCTACAGGTAAATTTCTGCTGAGTCAGATAAACTTGGAAGGTGACATAATTTGGCACTTGATAGTATAAAGAGTGTTATCTTGGCAATGACCTGGGTAGGCAACTGGTCTTGAATATGGTAATAAAAAATGCACTCTTACCATAATGAGTTAAGGATACTAGATGATCTTCGGTCAGCTGGTAAAAATCTCGTAGTGCTATCCACCCTGCTACAATGGCTAGTTGGTCCAAATCTTTGTTGTAGACAACGTTATGATAATTTTTGTCTTTGTCAACCAAATTCCATACGTCGTCAAGTACGTCCTTCCACCTGACAGCATATACCTTACTAACTTCACCGAAAATCTATATTTGATATCACAAAATAAGGTTGGTTAGTTACATGAAATAACAAAAAAATCATATGTTAATTAAATCAAAATGAACATGACCTGGTCCCTGGCGTGAACGGTCTGGAAAAAAGTCTTTGGTGGAACCGTGACATTTTTGCATCATGTTTGTCATTTCCCCCCATTCTCCGTGCTCTTCAATTGTTAATTATGACATAATTAAAATTCAAGCAATTAACAGGCATTCAAGCAATTAACAGAATTAACATTCAAGCAACTGTATGTTAATTCTTACTAGGCACAGTCACAAGAAGTTGCTCCAGTTCCTCATTGAGGCTGGTCCAACGTGATGACGACGGACGAGAGTGTGACATTCTGAAATATATTTGACAAAGTAATATTTTACCATTTTTGTTCTACTAACATTTTTGTGTTTCTAATCTAATTTTTCTTTTTCAAATATAATGTTTATTTTAAAAATCTAATCTAAATTGTAATCCAATCCTACTAACATTTCTTAGATAAACTGAATAATAAATAAATCATTCATAAAATCAATAATAAACAAACTAAAATCAATATAAATATTTTTCGTTTTTCCTACTTTTTTCTAATAAAAATCAATTTTTTTTAAAAAAAAACATACGGATTGGCAATCCTTATAAACCATATGAATTGTTGATCCGTATGGTTCATGCAGAATACCAATCCGTATGACAGAAAAAAATAATTTAAAAGAGTTATATGGATTGGTAATCCGTATGGTTCATATGGATTGTCAATCCTAATGACTTTTCACTAACAGAAAAATAATTTTTTTTTAAAAAAAAACCCATACAAATTGGCAATCCGTATGACTCATATAGATTGTGGGTTTTTCACAGAATTTCCATGGAGCAGAGAAGAATGGCAGGGAACAGAGAACAATACACATAACAATACATGGAGCAGAATTTTTGAGAATTTTCATGGAGCAAAGAACACTACACAGCAATACACAAAACACAAAACAAGCAACACCAATGCAAACCAAAACACAAAATAATACACAATACACAATATCTAACAGCAAGGAAGAACAAGCACCACAGGAGGAAGAAGATTCACTAACCTTGAAGACGGGAGAAGAAGAGGCCGCAACAGCAAGGAAGAAGTCGCAACACCGGCGAAGAAGAAGAGGCCGCAAACGACAGTTGAAAGGCCGTATGAGGAAGAAGAAGAAGAGGCAATGCAGACGAGGAGAAGAATTCTCGGAAGAAGAGCTTTCTCTCAGAGGAAGAAGAAGAAACATTTTCGAAAATGAACAATAACTTCTATAGACGAGTCACTGTGTCATTTTTATATTAAAGGGTGAAGGACATTTTTGTCCTTTCACCCACGTTGCTGGGTGCCCCAAGCAACTGCATCAGATTTAACTATTTTAAGGGCACACACACAAAAAACAGTTTGGATTAATGAAGAAAAAAAAGCCCATTTTCTATTGGTCTGTGTTTACCTTTCAAACCAACACAGAAGAAAGCTCCCATGTTTAAAAGCAAAAGGCACAGCCTTCAACACGTCAAAAAATAAATCAACAACAGACATTATTTTGTGAAATTGTTTATCAAAGTCACGGTAACTTCTTTCGAAGAGCAGCAAGAATAGAAAGCTTAGGGCAAAGTGGAGCAGCCAACAGCAGAGAAGCATGATGCAGCGGACAATGAGTTTCACAATTTCGAACCTTTCTTCCCCATTCCAACCTGCTTCACCAAGCTCTTTTTTAATGGTGGCCCTGCCGCAACGGACCACCAAGGACAATGAGTTTCTTGAGTTGGAATTGTCAGGGCAAACCCGAATGCAATTTAGATGATTCGTGACCTTGTCAGGACCCACCATTTGAACGTGATTTTCTTTTGTGAAACTTTTGTCCATAGTTACCGAATTGAAGAAATAAAAAAAACCTTCAGGTTTTGACTGCATGTGGCAACAGTTTTTGCTTACCCTATCCAGTCCAAAGTCCGATGGGGTTAAAAATTTACCCCCCACCTACCTCCAGGGTTGACTTTTTCCCGTCCCACCCTCAAAATATAGTTAAATTTATATATAAACAATAATCATAGTATAAACAATAATATTTTTATGTTCTAAATTATGCCAAAACTGAGAACGCAAAAAGTCATTTTTAGAATTATCTTCCTAACTGTTGAAAATGAAACAAGTGAAAACATGATGCACACTGGCAATTAACATGAAAACTATTTCATTGTTCTATTTCCCTATCCAATGCTCAGAACCTGTATGTGGCCTCAAGTCCAGACTTTCTTGCTTCTTTCCCACTGTTCCTGCCGTGTGCATCCTAGATGTACAGGTTAACCATTTGTAGCTGACCAATCAAATCAATTCTTTGTTTGTATTGTTGTAAATTTCCAAGCAGTCAACAGAAAACATCTTTGTATTGCACCAGGAGTCCATCACTATACACAATTCATTTCATATTACATGTGCTGTTCTAATATATTCAATTGGTTTAGAAAAGAAACTTAACTGTTGGAGATCTTTATGCTTGGCTTCTTATTCTATGACTAAGATGCTCTGTCACCTTAAGCTCAATCAATTTTATGCCTGGTTTCTTTGTTTCTTTCACAAAATTGATTGCCATTTGGTTCAGTGGGGTGCAGTCACATGTTCCTAAATTCCTTCAAACTTTCACTAAAATAGTTTAAAAAGAGATTGGTTGTTTGAAAACAATTTGGGTCAATAATGACAGGCGCTGTATGCAAGCGTCGAAGGGAAACAAGGGACAGAGGAAATTTGGCATGAGCCTTGGTAAGCTAGGCTAAGGTAGACATGGTTGAGATTAGAAGGGTTTTCAAGTTATCACATAAGTGTGGATGTGGGTCTCTGCTTATCTACGAATGCTCTCAATTAGCTCCTCATATAGATAGCGTAGGGACTTCTAGTGAAATACATATCCTACGTGTTCAGTGAACTCAAGTCTGGAATCGTAATATAAAAAGAAGCAACTGAAAAGATATTTGCACAATTATTGTTATATGGTGGTTTCCACAGAAGTTCTTTAAAGATGGCGAAATTGCCTTGTTTCGTAGAGACATCGTTTTAACATTGTCACATTACATTATATAACTACATGCTACTACTACTACTTGCTAAGCTAAACGAGTTGTAAAGTTCATGACTTCATGCACTCACTAAAGAAACTCAGCAATTTCCCAACAAGTTGTGTGTTGCTACATATTGGGAGCAAATGCAGAAGCTACATAAGGAGCACACATGACATGGCGCTTGAGTTTTTTACATTTTTATTTTTCTTTTTAAGTAATCCTATTTGACATATTCTTAGACATTAAATTTGAACATCTTTCCTAGAGAGAATTTGAACTTAATTCATTATGTTATGATAGACTAATTTTTTTTACTAGACTTAATTTTAGTTGATACGCGAGATTTTAGTTATCACAAAGGGAAATAAAAATAAATTTACCTTTAGAATTTAGACTTATAGCTTAATTTAATCTCACAAAATCAACTTGTAAGATAAAAATTAGAGGGGTGTTGTTAGGTGCACCCAGCATTTTTGATTAATGCCCAAAATATCCCTGACTTATTGTTCCTTTTTAAGTTATTTTTTTGGCTGAGTGGTGATCTGTAAGTAGATTTTTCACATACGGATCAACTTGATCCATATGAATTATACGGATGAAGTTGATCCGTAAGTATGAAGTTCATCTGTATAAAGCATACGGATGAAGTTCATCCGTATTGGTTTTTAGTTTTTTTAATTCCTTAAATTTTTATATTTTTAATTATTAATATGTTAAATTACTCATTTGCGCATTAATTTTTTTTACTATTACAAAATTTAATATATATTAAATTTTGTAATAGTAAATATTTTTTATTTATAAAAAAAATATACGAATTAAATAATTCATACGAGTTATATCAAAATTAATTATCACAAAATTTATTATTTAAATTTTCATGCGCATTAAATATACATTAGAAATTTTAGTTTTATGTATAGCAACATTATGTATTTTATAATGTAATTGGCTCATCAACTCAGTTGGTTAGAGTGTTGTGCTAATAACCTGAAAGTCACAGATTTGATTCTTATTTGGACCATTAATTTTAAATTCATTTGTTACAAATATTTTTCAAAAAAAAATTAAAATCTTCAGTTCATACGGATGTACTCGTACTCATACGGTACGCCTTATTTGTTTTTAAATTTAAGTCAAGGGTATTTTTATCCATTCATGTAATAGTTGCTGGTGCACCTAACAACACCCATAAGAATATTATGTTAAATTGGCACGTGGGGGGTTCAAAAAGCCGTGTTGCCTAGTTGACAGCTCTGACTACTTTTTTTTTTAATGATTAACTAGTTGAATGCCCGTGCGATGCACGAGGCAGCATTTTACTGTAAGTGACATAAACACTATGTAGATTGTTTGTAAAAAGGTTTGATTGTGTTGCAAACTTTTAAAAATTGCAGGAAATAATATGAAACAAACTTAGAAAATAGATAAAAATTGAAAACAAAGATGACCATCAAAAGAGATAGATTCAAACAATAAGTAAAAAAAGTTATAAAAAATGTTTCTGGATGTATAAACCAAGTTTGAGTGTGTATTAAAAGTTTCAGTCATCAATTGTATTGTTAAACAACAATCAATAGAATGAATGTGTAAAGATAAACATTAGTATTATCATATTTTCGTGCATCATTAAGGAATGGATAATGGGGAAAAAAGGAAAACAAAATTAACACGTTCACAAAGGTCACCCAACGGAAAAATAAAAACAAATGCAAGACAAAGAAGTGGAAGTTCAGATCCATGGATTTTCATTTAAAATCCCCAAAGTAGCAACGATTGGGCAAATAATAGGAAGTATGTATGAGAAAAAACATAATAAAGTAAATTGCATATCATCCGGGCTGACGTCTTACTGTAAATGGTATAAATATTGTGTAGATAGTTTTTTTAAAGGAATGAGTAATTGGTGATTGTAATTACAACAGATCGAGGATATATCAAATGTTTATTAAGAAGAAATTGTAAATTATGTAAGGAGGTAGTTAATATATTATTGGATACGCATGTCAAACGTTGTTATCATGATTCCATGTAAATAACGTGGCAAGCAGTGCGGGTTTTAAAATGATATTGTGAGAGGGATAAAAATACTAACCTTGTTGGATGATAACAAAAGAAAAGATTGTTCAATACCGTAAGGTATTTAAGTTTGATTGTTTAAAAATACAAAATAAATTTGTTCATTGAAGAGAAGTCAGTCGTCAAGGTGGATGTCCTCCTCGTCCTTTCGATATCTTTCCTGATCAAAAGCTCCCATGCATGGTCATCACACCGAAAGTAAAAGACAACCTCATCTCCGGCCATCAATTTTTTTTCATGAAGGAACTGGAACCATGGGTCAGCAATAGATGTCACACCATCATGGATGGTGACCTGCCATTGGGTGCGTTTTCCTAGGCCCTGCTGAAGCGTAATATATTTTTTGGAACCATATAAAATTTGAAAGCTGATGCTGGAAGAAACTGTATCAACACCGAAAAGAATAGTCATACAATTTGAACAATTTTTTCATTTCCCTTCGTTTCTCACATTGCAAAAAGCTTCTCCTCCCCCCCTTCCTATTTCCATTCCGGGCTGATGCACGGGCTGAAACTTTACTGTTAGTGGTATACATATTATGTGAACAAAAGACTCATATGCTTATTAAGAAAAAAATTTAAATCATGAAATTGATAAATTTAAAATCAAATGTATATGAATATATGAGGAGGTAGTTAATGTTGCTTCAATCCAAGTTTAATTTCAGTAAATTTGTTATCACGATTCCATGCAGATGAAAAGAAGTCAGTCTTCAAGGTGGATGTCCTCCTTTTCCCATTCAATTTCTTTTCCGATCAAAAGCTTCCATGCATGGTCATAAAACCGGAAGTAGAAGACAACTTCATCTCCTTCCATTCACAGGGGTAAGAAAGTTATTGTTAAGAGAGAGAGAGAGAGAGAGAGACTATTTTTAGGCCACATTTCTCGTCTTCTTTTCGATGTTCGTGTTGATAGAATACAACTAAAATTTTGCAAAAAGTGTTTTTCTACTGTTGATGTAACATCCCAATTTTTCGTAAATAAATTTAAAAAGTTTTTTTAGTAAAAATAAATAAATAAATAAATATAGAGCAAATAATAGGCTGAGTACCCTAGGTATAAATAGTTATGTTAAGTCAGCTGCCTCCTTTTGGCCTCATTTTCGTTTTTCCCCTTCTCCTCTCAAAACCCTTTCTTTTTCCCGCAGCCCACCAAACCAGTCTCAGAAAAACGACGATCTCGAACCCGTTCACCGTTGGATCGTCGTGAAATTTGAGTATCATGTTCGCAACATAATTCCGAGAATTCTCACCGTTGGGAATTTTGATATCATGTCTGAACTGAGAGAAAAACCCTTCGCATTGTAGCCTTTTTCTTTCCCGCAGAAACCCAGAGCTGTCTTGGTAAAACTACGATCCCGGTTTCGTTAACCGTTGGATTATTGTGAAATTTGGATATGTTGTTTGAAATTCAATTCCTCACGCTTCCACCGTTGGGATTTGCGAAATAATATTCGTGGAGGGAGAAAAGGGAATCGCATGAAGACAGTACAAGTGGAGGTTTCAATCTCTTCTCCGTCTCTCTGACGTTTGGGAATTCTATCGGAGCAGTCGGAGGAATAATTGAAAGAATATTAGGGAACCGTTAGAGATGTTGCTATCGCTGGCTGAAGACACGTGAGTCCGCTCAGAGGTAAGGGATGAGTTATTCACAGTTGGGGATTAGTGAGAACATGTGTAGGGATCCTTAGAGGATTAAATTGAGATTTTATTTTGGGATGTTTGTTAAATGACAATTTTTCCTTTATGATTATAAATAAAATATTGATGTCCTAATGAAAATTGCTTGATAAATTGTGTTCTTGATATTTGTATATTTCGACCTATGATTTTGATATAATTGTGTAATATTATTTGAGGGGTTTTAGTCCTCATGTTGTGATAGTCTTTTATATAAATTGTTATATTGAGGATATGAAATGATGATTCAAATTGTGAGTATGTGATGAATTGTAGAATAACATGTTGCTTTGAGATTATAATATTGTTATTGAGATTGAGTATAAGTGTAAAGTTGAACATGTGTTAATTTGTGAGATATGTGTAAACATGTGATGGTGGATTGTGACATTATGAGATGTGAAATTATGAATGATTTTTGGTTGTGAATAAGTGTGTGATTAACTCTTGATGTGACATTATTTGTGTTGTAAGCTGTGAATTGTACAATAACCCGACCAATGTTATCTTGAGAAAAGTGTAAATGCGCAGTGTTAAAGAGAAAGTGTAGGTTTCCTATTTAGGAACCAGTGTTAAAGAGAAAGTGTAGGTTCCTATTTAGGAACCAGTGTTAAATTGTAGCGCAATATGTTGTACGTGCTTAAGACACGGGTGTGAGGTCGTGGGTATTGTATAATTCACTAGCAGTGTCTGTGTGCTAAAATGATTTTAGGGGTTGGACCTGAATCAGGAGGGAGAGGCCCTGACTGACTCTTCGGAGTGTAGGCCTTGGGGGTCACCGGGTTTGAGTGCTTCTTTAAGCCTATGCTGATCCCATATGGTTGGAGCATTCTCGCAAAACATCGTGACCTTGACTGGTCTCCCTATGATCTTACTTAGTGAGAGTGACCTGACAAACCCATTGTGTGGTGTGTCTTGTTATGTACTCCTAAGTGCCCCAGGGTGTTTTTTCACTGACATGGTACCACATTGCATGTAGGCTTGAGTCTTAGCATAATTGTCTCATGCGCTTGCTAATTGTTTATTATGAAATTGAGGTGTTATTATGTCTTGATTAGAACGTGTGATTCTTGTGTAAGGTGATTGATGGATGAAAAGTGAATTTTGAATGACAAAGTGATGAAATAATGTGAGATATGCTAAGTAAATTGTATTTGGCTACTATATGTTGTTTTGTTTCTCTCTAGTAGTTAGAAATGTGATAACTCACTCCCGGTTTGCTGTTTGTGTTTGGATCCTGTGATGATCTTGAACCTTGTGTTCGGGGGAGCAGATGGCTAGGTGAAGTGCTTAAAGGAACCTTGTGCTGAAGAACGTTGGGACACAATGCTTTGATAGGATGTGACAGTGGGACATAAGTTTTATATTAATTGCATAATGTTAGTCTATTTTATTTTATCTCACTGATTTAACAAAATATTTTTGTAAATTTTGATGGCCTTGTTTCGAGCCGAATATATTTTTAATAAGTTTTAATTGATAATAGTGAAGTGAATCTGAACCTTTTACCCGTGTGAATTTGGTTACCGATATTTTTTTTATATATTTTATTTATTTATATGTCGGGGTAGAGGGTGTCACAGTTGAGACCAGGATAAGAAGGTGATCCATTGAGTAGCAGATAAATCCAAAGGCTGAGAAAAGTTTCCCACGGTACAGGACCTATGCCCCTTTCCCATGCTAGAAGGCACCCTACTTGTAGTTTTCTTATTCCTTTCCCTTTACTTCTTTTTGTCTTCAGAGTTAATTGCCAATTGAATACTTCTAATCTTTTCTTGTTTCAATATGTTTACTCCTCTTGGACCTGTGCGGACGCCTGGGCTGACATCTTACTGTAAGTGGTATAAATATTGTGTAGATAGTTTTTTTTAAAGGATTGAGTAATTGGTGATTGTAATTACAACAGAGGATATATCAATTGCTTATTAAGAAAAAATTGTAAATTATGTAAGGAGGTAGTTAATACATTGTTGGATATGCATGTCAAACATTGTTATCATGATTCCATGCAAATAACATGACAGACAGTGCGGGTTAAAAAATGATATTGTGAAAGGAATAAAAATACTAACGTTGTTGGATGATAACAAAAGAAAAGATTGTTCAATACCGTAAGGTATTTAAGTTTGTTTGTTTAAAAATACAAAATAAATTTGTTCATTGAAGAGAAGTCAGTCGTCAAAGTGGATGTCCTCCTCGTCCCATTCGATATCTTTCCTAATATGAAACTCTCATGCATGGTCATCAAACCGGAAGTAGAAGACAATCTCATCTCCGACCATCAATTTTTTTTCATGCAGGTACTGGAACCATGAGTCAGCAATTGATGGCACACCATCATGGATGGGGACCTGCCATTGGGTGCATTTTCCTAGGCCCCACTGAAGCGTAATATATTTTTTGGAACCATATACAAATCTGGAAGCCGTTGCTGGAAGAAACTGTATCAACACCAAAAAAGAATGGTCATACAATTTGAACAATTTTTTTTTATTTCCCTTCATTTCTCGCACTGCAAAAAGCTTTTCCCCTTCCATTCCTATTTCCATCCCGTGCATCACTTCCATTCCTATTTCCATCTCGTGCTGATGCACGGGCTGGAACTGTACTGTTAGTGGTATAAATATTATGTGAACAAAAAGACTCAGATGCTTATTAAGAACAAATTTTAAATCACGAAACTGGTATATTTAAAATCAAATGTATATGAATATACGAGGGGGCAGTTAATGTTGCTTCAATCCAAGTTTAATTTCAGTAAATTTGCTATAACGATTCCATGCAGATGAAAAGAAGTCAGTCTTCAAGGTGGATGTCCTCCTCCTCCCATTCAATTTCTAGTCTTATCAAAAGCTCCCATGCATGGTCATAAAACCAGAAGTAGAAGACAACTTCATCTCCAGCCATCAATTTTTTTTTATCAAGATACTTGATGTGATCCTGACTAGGAACAGATCGTTTGATACAGGCTATGAAGATTTGGATGACGCCACTTCCAGTGAAGGAAGATAAGTCAGGGTAGACACCACTTCCGGTGAAGGAAAATAAGTCAGGGTAGACGCCACAAGGATTACCTTGATAAGTCTGAGATTGGTTCAACATGGAACCCAGAGAGAAGCTCTCACCAAATTTTATCAAATGCCAAAAGTCTTTTTATTGAAAACAAAAACCAATACTTATAGTGTATCTGAACAAAAGATAAAAATAGACATGGACCTTCTAAACAGTTTGGGCCAAAATTGCAATAAATAAAAATTATAACTAAAAAACATATTTAACTTGGGCCTTCAAATTAGTTTGGGCCTTCAACAACAATTATTAGTTTTGATAGTGTCTCTGCCTCTGGGCCTTCATCCTTCTCCACTTGGGCCTTCATCCTTCTCCACTCGGGGGCTTTGTCCTTCTCCACTTGGGCCTTCATCCTTCTCCACTTGGGCCTTTAGCCTGTATTTGGCCAGTTTCATGATTCTCATCATTCCCTTCTTCTTGGAAAACATTTGTCCTCAAATGTCCAGGATCATCACCGGGTTCAAGTACCACTTCCTTCCTTTTCTTGTGGGCTTGCTTGGCATAGCTTTCATTCTTCTTTGCAATTTTCACCTTCACTTGGTCATACAATTTTTTTCACATACTCAACTTTGGCCTGTGCATCCTTATGCTGAGTCTCTTGGGGCTTGCTGTTGTAAGTTGGCCTGTTAGGCAATGAAGCTCTAGGAAGGAGATCAACTTGATGTTCTATGCCTCTTGAAGGTGGAAATCCATGAGGAATCTCCTTAGGAAAGACATTTTTAAATTCCTGCAATAAGGGTTGAACATTAGGAGAAATAGAAATAGTAAACTCATTAGAATTATCAGTAGAAATTTTACTGTCTTTGCAATACTGTAGACAGAGTGGTTCATGAGCAGGTAACACTTTCCTCACTTCACTTGCCTCTGCAAAATAATTAAATTTTCTCTCATGTGTATCACTCTCTCTCATATGTGTATCACTCTTTCCCTCGGGTGTATCACTCTTCTTTTTCCTATTCCTCTGTGGTGCTTCACTATTTTCTTTTTCTTGTTCTCTTTTTTCTCTCATTCTGATTTGGTCATCACACACTTCTCTAGAGGTTAGAGGTTTAAGAATAAACAAGGAAGATTTGGCTATTCGCCTGTAGAGCTCTTCATTGTTACGGTTCAACAAACGTTGCATTTGTGTAGTCATTGCATCCAATAATAAGCGTTGAGATTCGTCCAGTTGATGATATACACCACCATTGTCACCCGCTCCTGCCATGATTAAGGAGCAAAGAATTTTGCAGTAATTTAAAAAAAGATTCAGGACCTCACCACACTCTACTCACATGTTTCTCTCTTTGATGGTAGTTCACTCGTGTTTGATGCTCTCAATATAGGCTTTTGTGTGATGTTTTCACTCTTGCCTTTTACCACTCGTGTTCCCTCTTAAGTTCCTGGATGGACCAAATTAGACACACAAGGTAATATAAAATAAAAGGAAAGACAATATAATTATCACAGACTGAGTAACAAATTTGATTTGGGATAACAACTTGGACTTGATTTGGATAACAGATTGGATTTGATTTGGATAAAAGATTAGATTTGATTTGGATAACAGATATGATAACAGATAAGATAACAGATAAAATAACAGATATGACCAGTAAACTTCAAATGCTCATAACTTTTGCTACGGTTGTCCGTTTGAGATCCACTATATATCAAAACGCTCAGAATTCAGAGGAGAATCTAGAATAGGGGATTTGATCCACGATTTTCTTTCCAAAAAAATACCTCTAAATGCCTCAATTTCGTATTCAAAGAACAAACACCCACTTTTTTTTTCAAAATTTCTGCAACTTTTTTTTCTTTTTTTTTTGACACAAAGTGTGAAAGACATAAGCAACAAGAACAAGAATGTGACAAGAACAAGAATGTGACAAGAACAAGAACAAGAACGCAAATAACAAAACACAAGACACAAACAAGAACGAAACAAGATGTAAACAAGAACACAAATAACTGAACAAGGACAAAAACACAAACCTGGACAGAATACAAAGAAAAAGATTTGGATAGGATAAAGCCTGTATCAAGAGCCAAAGCTCTTACCAGATGATGTGATCCTGACTAGGAGTGGATCTCTTGATACAGGCTATGGAGATTTGGGTGACGCCACTTCCAATGAAGGAAGATAAGTCAGGGTAGACGCCACAAGGATTACCTTGATAAGTCTGAGATTGGTTCAATAAGGAACCCAGAGAGAAGCTCTCACCAAATTTTATCAAATGCCAAAAGTCTTTTTATTGAAAACAAAAACCAATACTTATAGTGTATCTGAACAAAAGATAAAAATAGACATGGCCCTTCTAAACAGTTTGGGCCAAAATTACAATAAATAAAAATTATAACTAAAAAACATATTTAACTTGGGCCTTCAAATTAGTTTGGGCCTTCAGCAACAATTAGTAGTCTTGATAGTGTCTCTGCCTCTGGGCCTTCATCCTTCTCCACTTGGGCCTTCATCCTTCTCCACTCAGGGGCTTTGTCCTTTTCCACTTGGGCCTTCGTCCTTCTCCACTTGGGCCTTTAGCCTGTATTTGGCCAGTTTCATGATTCTCATCATTGTGATACCAGATGATGTGATCCTGACTAGGAGCGGATCGCTTGATACAGGCTACGGAGATTTGGATGACGCCATTTCCAGTGAAGGAAGATAAGTCAGGGTAGACGCCACTTCCGATGAAGGAAGATAAGTCAGGGTGGACGCCACAAGGATTACCTTGATAAGTCTAAGATTGGTTCAACAAGGAACCCAGAGAGAAGCTCTAACCAAATTTTATCAAATGCCAAAAGTTTTTTTATTGAAAACAAAAACCAATACTTATAGTGTATCTGAACAAAAGATAAAAATAGACATGGGCCTTCCAAACAGTTTGGGCCAAAATTACAACAAATAAAAATTATAACTAAAAACATATTTAACTTGGGCCTTCAAATTAGTTTGGGCCTTCGGCAAAAATTAGTAGTCTTGATAGTGTCTCTGCCTCTGGGCCTTCATCCTTCTCCACTTGGGCCTTCATCCTTCCCCACTCGGGGCTTTGTCCTTCTCCACTTGGGTCTTTAGCCTGTATTTGGCCAGTTTCATGATTCTCATCAATACTGGAACCATGGGTCAGCAATTGATGGCACACCATCGTGGATGGTGACCTGCTGTTGGGTGCATTTTCCTAGTCCCCGATGAAGCGTAATATATTTTTTGGAACCATATACAAATTTGGAAGCCGCTGCTAGAAGAAACTGTATCAACATCGAAAAGAATGGTCATACAATTTGAACTACTATTTTATTTCCCTTCATTTCTCGCACTACAAAAAGCTTCTCCCCCCCCCCTTCCCTATTTCCATTTCGGGCTGATGCACGGGCTGGAACTTTACTGTTAGTGGTATACATATTATGTGAACAAAAGACTCAAATGCTTATTAAGAACAAAATTTAAATCATGAAATTGATAAATTTAAAATCAAATGTATATGAATATATGAGGAGGTAGTTAATGTTGCTTCAATCCAAATTTAATTTGAGTAAATTTGTTATCACGATTCCATGCAGATGAAAAGAAGTCAGTCTTCAAGGTGGATGTCCTCCTCCTCCCATTCAATTTCTTTTCTGATCAAAAGCTTCCATGCATGGTCATAAAACCGGAAGTAGAAGACAACTTCATCTCCTTCCAATCACAGGGGTAAGAATGTTATTGTTAAGAGAGAGAGAGAGAGAGAGAGAGAGAGAGAGAGAGAAAGAGAGAGACTATTTTTAGGCCACATTTCTCGTCTTCTTTTTGATGTTCGTGTTGATAGAATACAACTAAAATTTTGCAAAAAGTGTTTTTCTACTGTTGAGACCAAGATAAGAAGGCGATCCATTGAGTAGTAGATAAATCCAAAGGCTGAGAAAAGTTTCCCACGGTGCACGACCTATGCCCCTTTCCCATGCTAGAAGGCACCCTACTTGTAGTTTTCTTATTCCTTTCCCTTTACTTCTTTTTGTCTACAGAGTTAATTGTCAATTGAACACTTCTAATCTTTTCTTGTTTCAATATGTTTACTCCTCTTGGACCTATGCGGACGCCCGGGCTGACATCTTACTGTAAGTGGTATAAATATTGTGTAGATAGTTTTTTTTTTAAAGGATTGAGTAATTGGTGATTGTAATTACAACAGAGGATATATCAATTGCTTATTAAGAACAAATTGTAAATTATGTAAGGAGGTAGTTAATATATTGTTGGATATGCATGTCAAACATTGTTATCATGATTCCATGCAAATAACGTGACAAGCAGTGCGGGTTAAAAAATGATATTGTCAGAGGGATAAAAATACTAGCATTGTTGGATGATAACAAAAGAAAAGATTGTTCAATACCATAAGGTATTTAAGTTTGTTTGTTTAGAAATACAAAATAAATTTGTTCATTGAAGAAAAGTCAATCATCAAGGTGGTTGTCCTCCTCGTCCCATTCGATATCTTTCCTGATCATAAACTCTCATGCATGGTCATCAAATCGGAAGTAGAAGACAACCTCATCTCCGGCCATCAATTTTTTTTCATGAAGGTACTGGAACCATGATTCAGCAATTGATGGCACACCATCATGGATGGGGACCTGCCATTGGGTGCGTTTTCCTAGGCCCCGTTGAAGCGTAATATATTTTTTGGAACCATATACAAATCTGTAAGCCGTTGCTGGAAGAAACTGTATCAACACCAAAAAGAATGGACATACAATTTGAACAATTTTTTTATTTCCCTTCATTTCTCGCACTGCAAAAAGCTTCTCCCCTTCCATTCCTATTTCCATCCCGTGCTGATGCACGGGCTGGAACTGTACTGTTAGTGGTATAAATATTATGTGAACAAAAAGACTCAGATGCTTATTAAGAACAAATTTTAAATCACGAAACTGGTATATTTAAAATCAAATGTATATGAATATATGAGGAGGCAGTTAATGTTGCTTCAATCCAAGTTTAATTTCAGTAAATTTGCTATCACGATTCCATGCAGATGAAAAGAAGTCAGTCTTCAAGGTGGATGTCCTCCTCCTCCCATTCAATTTCTATTCTGATCAAAAGCTCCCATGCATGGTCATAAAACCGAAAGTAGAAGACAACTTCATCTCCAGCCATCAATTTTTTTTTATCAAGATACTGGAACCATGGGTCAGCAATTGATGGCACACCATCGTGGATGGTGACCTGCCGTTGGGTGCGTTTTCCTAGTCCCCGATGAAGCGTAATATATTTTTTGGAACCATATACAAATTTGGAAGCCACTGCAGGAAGAATCTGTATCGACACCGAAAAGAATGGTCATACAATTTGAACTATTGTTTTATTTCCCTTCATTTCTCGCACTGTAAAAAGCTTCTTCCCTTCCCTTTCTATTTCCATTTTTTTCATTTTTCGTCGTTTCTTCGTGCATTAATTGTGGCATAGTTATCACCGCACCAAATACGCACATTTCCTTATTTTATTTTCATTCCGGTCATTTCTACCTGTTGTGCATTAATTGTGGCACAATTATCGACGCATACACAGTAGGGACCTTCTGTTTGTGGAAAAAAAAATTCCCGTGGGAAAAAAAACCAAAGCTCTATATAAAGAAGAGAGAGTTTTTTTTTATAAAAAAAGAAAAAAGGTCTGTCGCGTGTCGCATTGACCTTAAACAGGCAGTTAAGGTCTTGTTTATAAGGGAAAAAATTCCCGTGGAAAAAAAAAAACCAAAGCTCTGCATAAAGAAGACAAAGTTTTTTTTTAATTAAAAAAGAAAAAAGGTTTGGTACTCCAATTTGAGTATTAGAAAGTTGGAATAGTTAATGTCGAGCAACATGAAGGTAATAAAGTTTGATTTTAAGGTTACGTGTTAATATTATACATTGTTTGATATTGTTAGGAATAAAAGAAAGGATGAAAAATTAAAATATGTGAATTAAACAATTACATGATTGGATAATATAAACCTCACTAAGTCATGAAACATGAAAACACTAAGGCATGAAACAACAAGATGCAGAAAAAAGATATGAGATAAATATAAGTGTTGGCTGTTAGCCCGTGCATTTAAAGTGTTGGCTATGTTTTTTTTTTGTCTCCTTTTTTATTGAATCCCCTCTATCATAAATTAAAGAAAGCAATTCTTGTTGCATGAAGAAAACATTGAGATTCCTTAAATGTTTTTTAATTATTTATAAATCACCTTTCTAATACTCTCCCATACACTTGAACAAATATTCACAGGAAAGACACACCTAATACATGAATAAATAAATAATAAGTATGTAGCAAAAATGATAATTAATAAGTAAAGATACATATTAAAAATAGAACATTTTTAGTACAAATAAAGATATTAATCATATTTTTAGCCTAGACACTATAAAAATAGACCAAAAAAGATAGAATATTTAAAATTGATTGTTAAGTACATATCAATGGAAAGACCTATTTAATATTTCTAACATTTTGTTTCATTGCCAGTTTTATAAAATAAACTTTTATACTTTTAGAACTCAACGTGCTAATAACCTAACCAAAAGATTTTTTCAAATCAGTAATTCAAATCGTGCTTCATAACTAATATAAAAAATGTGTATATTTTGAGAGTACAAAGCATTAATGACTCAGTATAATGAAATATTATTTTATTATGTATTAAAATTGAACCATTGGGATCAACGTGTATATATGGAAAAAAAAGATAACAACGATGCAATATCATTTTATTATGTATTAAAATAGAATCATTGTGGTCAGCATGTATGTTAGAAAAAAAAAACAGCTTCTAGTGACTTTCCTAATAGCGATTCAATTAATTTAGCATATACAAAATTAATTCAAATGGGAAGATGACATGTGGTAACCTCATATTAATCATGTAATTAACTAAATCGTGATTAGTTAATCCAAAGAATATGTTTGATTCAAAATATACAATGATTCAATTTTGATTAATTCCAAATAATTTTGATTTTTTAATGTTTAAATTGATAGTATATTAGGAATAATTCAACGGCTAAATTATGAGTATTTTCCTATACTAACAGAATATGATAATTAATTTGAAGATTATGATTATTCCCATATCTGAACAAAATATTTAAAAATGATTGTTAAGGACATGTTAATGGTTTTTATACATTTTTCTAACTTTGTGTTTGATTTGCAGTTGTATAAAATATATATACTTTAAAATATAAATTTGATTGATTCAAAAATATATTGTGATTCAATTTTGATTGTTTCAAAAAATTTGATTGATTCCAGATAATTTGTAATTAATCGAAATAATTTTTAAAAGGGAAGATGACATGTGATAACCGCATGTTTTAATTTTGATTGATTCCAAATAATAAATAATAAATACAATTAATTTTTTTGTATTCATAGTAACATATCATTATATTGAATTTGATTATATAATAAATCAAATGTAATAATGACAAAAATATAATACAATGATTCATCAATTAATTATGTGTATATTAATATTTAATTAATTGTTATATATAGTAATTATATATTAACCTTAATGATATCATAATTCAAATTAAAAATTTGAAATTTTAAAATTTTACTTGATGAGTTTCAATTTTATAGAGACATTAAACATAAAATGTAGAGAAAAAATCTTTAAAATTGCAACCAATGCATTTCAGAAAACCATCAATTTGCAAGCTTCTTTTACTTCCAAAATCCCGAAATTGCTATAAATTAAAATGGAGAAAGAACAAAATGTGATAAACAAAATACTCTTCACTAAATGTGTCTCTCCTTCATAAATCGGGTTTATAATACTAGAATCAATTTTTGTAACTTCGTTATTATCAAAACGAAAAGATCATATCATACTTTTAATGGAAAAAAAATTTCATACGAAAGTGAAATGAATAAAATTACTAATATTAAATAACACAGTGTAACTAATATAAAAAATGTGTTTTCAATTACGTTTTTCAGCAAATTGTAAACAATAAAATGCATTATCTGAAAATCATAATGATTAAATTACAACTTTAAACTGTTAAAACAAAGTAACATAAAAATTTCTCCATCAATCAAAATGGGGTCATCATCACTCTATTTTTCTCAGAACATGGTAACTCTTTTTCACCTCCTTCACCACCATCATGTCAAAACAGAAATATTGAATGATATAAGAAACAATTTAAGGCTATCATAAAAACTATAAGAAAAATAAAACTTTAATAAAAGAAAATCACAACTGATAAAATCCAAATATACTCAATTTTGTTTATGAATTGATAACAAAAAAAAGAGCACTCGATATCATAAAAATATATCAACTTCGTGAAAATGTCTTTGATCACATGGGTACAATAAAAATGACTTCAAGAAGACATTTTTATGATATCTACTTCCAGGTCCATATATTTTATTTATGGCATTCAAATGTTTTTTGATGGAAAGTATCAAATCAAAATACAAATTTAGATAATAATAATAATAATAATAATTAAACAAAAAAAGCACTGGGTAGCGTTACTCACACATCCTTACCCCATAGCTGCAGCTCTACAAATTGCTCACAACATCTAGACAAAACAAATGAAATATATAATAGATATTAGCATTCAGAAGGAAAAGTATCAACTTTGATGACAATGATTTAACAAAATACCAAAAAAATAAGATACCATAAAATTGGAGATACCATAAAAATATAGCAACTCTGCCTTGAAAATGTCTTTAGCATCGCCATTATCACTTTAGTAGCAAAAATAAATCAACAATAACTCTTGCAGCAAAAATGACATAAGATAATTTAATAAAAAAAAGGGGGGGAAATATAAAAATGACACCTTTATTCTTCAACACATTCAACACCGTCGTTAGTCTGTCCTAAAAATCAAACAATACAAAATCATACCACAAAAAATTAGACAAAAAGAAATGGGCAAAAAATAGATAAAAATGAAACTTTTATTCATCAACACCGCTCTGTGAATCATATTGTTGCAAAACATCAGCAACAACTCTTGTAGCAAAAATGGTAGAAGATCATTTTTTTAAAAAAATGAAAAAGAATAGAAGAGAAAAAAAAAGAAATCAACAACAACTCTTGTAGCAAAAATGACAAAAGATAATTTTTTTTAAAAAGGAAATTAGGAAAAAAAGGAAAAAATGACACCTTTATTCTTCAACACTTTTAGCACTATCGTTAGCCTGTCTCAAAAATCAAATCACAAAATCATAACTCTTGTAGCAAAAATGGCAGAAGATAATTTTTTTAAAAAAGGAAATTAGGAAAATGGGGAAAAAAATAACACCTTTATTCTTCAACACCATCAGCACTGTCCCAAAAATCAAACCACAAAATCATACCACAAAAAATTAGACAAAAAGAACGGGAAAAAAATAGATAAAAAAAGGAACATTTATTCTTTAACTCTGCTATGTGAATCATATTGTTGCAAAAAATCAGCAACAACTCTTCTAGCAAAAATGGCAGAACATCATTTTTTAAAAAATAAGCGAAAAAGAATAGAACAGAAACAAAAAGAAATCAGCAACAACTCTTGTAGCAAAAATGACAGAAGATAAATTTTTTTAAAAAGGAAATTAGGAAAAAAAGCAAAAAAAAAAATGACACATTTATTCTTCAACACCTTCAGCACTGTCGTTATGAACCTGTACTCATGTAGAAAACAAAATAAAGGTAGAACGCCCAAAAAAATTTAAGCTTTTGTGTTTACGAACATGTACTCATGAAGTTTTTGGGATAAAAATCGCAACTTTAATATGTTCTTCCACCTTCTCTGCATACAACATGCCAAAAAAATATATTGAACCATTACACCACCAAAAAAGGACAAAAACACAAAAAGTTGGGTATAGGAAGCAATGAGCATAGTGGAGAAGGTTAAGTAACACACAAAAAAAAAAACTTTTGTATTGCGAGAAGTCAGAAAACAAAATAAAGGCAGAACACCAAAAAAAATTTAACTTTTTGTGTTTTCGAACCTGTAGTCATGGAGTTTTTGAGATAAAAATGACATATTTAATGTGTTCTTCCAACTTCTCTGCATACAACATGACAAAAAATATATTGAACCATTACACCACCAAAAAAGGACGAAAACACAAAAAGCTGGGTATATGAAGCAATGGGCACGTTGGAGAAAGCTCAGGAACACAAAAAAATTTAAACTTTTGTATTGCGAGAAATCAGAAAACAAAATAAAGGTAGAACACCCAAAAAAATTTAAGCTTTTGTGTTTACGAACCTGAACTCATGGAGTTTTTGAGATAAAAATCGCAGCTTTAATATGTTCTTCCACCTTCTGTGCATACAACATGCAAAAAAATATATTGAACCATTACACAACACAAAAAGATGGACATAGGAAGCAATGAGCACGTTGGAGAAGGCTCAGGAACACAAAAAAATTTAAACTTTTGTATTGCGAGAAGTCAGAAAATAAAATAAAGGCAGAACACCCAAAAAAATTTAAGTTTTTGTGTTTACGAACTTGTATTCTTGGATTTTTTGAGATAAAAATCACAACTTTAATGTGTTCTTCCACAAGAAGAAGAAGAAGAAGGAGGATGAGGAGAAGAAGAAGAAGAAGAAGAAGTGAGAAGTGAGAGAAAGGGGTTAGCACACAAATGAAAAAAAAAACATACGGGTTTGACAGTAAAAAGGAGCAATAAGGAAGTAGAAAGGAAGTACCTTGTAAAGGAAACACATGTCTTTTACCATTGTAGTTCAAGAGAGAGTAAGAAAAGAATAGAGGACGAGGAAGAAATGAGGAGTGAGAGAAAGGGATCAGAAGAGAATGAGAATGGGGAAGGGTGAACAGAGTGAGAATGAGAATGGAATGGGAATGGGAAAAGAAGAGATGAAAAAACCGAGCAGGACACGTGGAGGGAGGGGCAAAATAATGGGAAGAGGAAAAGAAAAAAAAAACAAAAACGGACAAAATACGTGGATTGAATTGGGAAAAGAAGGATTGAAGGGTTTATTATTTTTTTATTGGACAGGTGTCGACAGAAGATATAACAAGCCATCAGGACCTTATTTATATATAAGATAGAGATACAAGTCTATATTCCTAGGCTGCACATATGACTATAATATATGTTTCGTGTAACATGTATAGGATCCCTATACAACTCTCGTTAAATTGCTAAAAATGTTTCTACACAAATGAAAAATAAAATCGTTAAATGAATTTAGAGGTGATCACGATTATTTGTGTCTAAATATTTATAAGAGTGAGTGTTATTACAAAGTTAATAATGTCTTCATAATTTTCTCACCAAGTCTATTCATATTTAATGTAATAGAGCATTCATTATTAATAATGAAAATGTCTAATATAGATTCTCTTTAATTCAATCTATTTATATATTTTACTTAAATTTAAAAATATTCGTGAAATCCGTGAAAATTTACTAATTGTTTTATAAGTTTCTTACATATTGGAATCGAATTTTGTTTGTTATAAGTACTACTCATGCACAAAATGTTTTGTCATTAATTATATTATTATGTTTGATTTGAATTTTGTTAAATGCATTATTTTTTATATTTTTTGTAGTTAAAACTTTTGTTTAACTAAAATACGGAAAATAAATTTTGGTATGAGAAAATATTTGTGTGCGTATTAACTATTAAGTGACCATAAAATACGAAGAGACACTGAAATTATTATTCTCATAGATATAGGTCTGGTGACCAATACAAACTTTAATATGATGTAAAAGTAGAATCACTTAGATTGGATGGAGGAACATGATAGAATGGCAAAATATGCCAAAATGCATTGGAGATGTAAATCCATTTTTCAATGTATGAAATGAAATTAAGGATATACCATGCCCATGTTTATATATATTGTAGAGAGAGCATGCAGCTAGCAGTCAAGAGCACCATGACCATGCTATATCAATATAGCTATATGCGCCATACAATATTGCAGCATATACTTCAACTATATATCTAACAATCAAAATTATGATTCTTTAACCGTGCGAGTTAATTAGTTGCATATCCAATTATTAATTAGCTGAAACCAAAACTTTTTAAAATCCAGAAGGTTTATTTTTATTTAAGATATTTACATTTAATTAGTTTTAAATACTCATAGATACCATCTAAAAAAACAAAAAAAAAAAACTCATAGATACAATAATTACTGCAAGATAATAACCATAATTTAAAGGGGAAAAGGGTGATAACTATTTTACTTTATTAAGAAAAAATTAAACACTTTTATAACTCATCATGTTTGTTTGAGCTTAAATTCTGAAAAATAGTTATTATATCGAATAAATCAAACTAAAATTGAACTCTTTGAAAATAGCTGAATCAACTAATAAACTTCTGGGTTTCGACGTATTCGTTGCAGCACTACCCCCAGCTAGAAACTGCCACGAGAGAAAATAATTTATCAATGGTAATTGAGATGGTGGACAGAATCTAACAAGTTTTTTATCACTTCCATTTAGAAATTAAACAACACAATTGGACCCACGACTGTATAGTGTAATTTGTTGTCTTTCAATAAAAATATTTTTATTTTAAATTTTTTAATCATTGTTCTAACATTTTTCAAAATGATATTGCTAGTGCTGTACCTTGTACTGTGCAGTGTGCACATTGCACACCTAGTGCAGGAAACAGAAAATAATAATCCATATTCACGATCTGTTGCGGTACACTGTACAGTGTACACCTACGAAATAATAATGTATAAAGTTAGAGAACAATTAATAGTATCGACGGAGCCAGGAATGGACAACGGGGAACCAAATTTCGTTCATCAAATATGCAAGTATACATCAAATTTTGTATAAAATATTCTAAATATTAATTATAATAGCTAGTAATTTATCAAAATATTACAGATATCGATCATTAGTATCATAAGATAAATTAAACATTTTTTAAGAGATAAAATGAAAGTTATAATAAACTAATTTCTTATACAATTTAAACAACATTCCATGACTGGACTCAGCACTTCCATGGGATGCGTAATTCGATAAAGGGAAATGATTGTTTTATTTTATGTTTACCCATTTATAGTAAATTTTCTCACATTATTAACACTTTGTTTTATAGAAAATTCGTAAAAGAATCGTTATGTTATAACTATCAATAAAATAAAAATATTACCTAAAACAAAACGAACTTTATTTTTTTATTCTTTCCCAAAAATAATAAGGGGCGGTAGATCAAGTTGGTGCAGGTTGTTTCTGCTTACCCCCATTAGGGGTCTGTAATTCTGTATAATATTAAGCTTATACTAGTACTATCTTTTAAATACGATTACGAACAATTGGTTTAATGACCTTCCTCAACCAAATCACCTTCTTCCTTATGGGACATTCGTTTTCTCTTCAGATGAGAAGAGGAGAAACTATTTATTGATTTGGTGTGTTGGAGACCATAATCATGCCTTAGGTTTTAACCTATTAGGGTTCCCATTATCCCCTAATGGGCCAAACTGGTTTTCACTCATTAAGCTCATATCAATTTTTTGTTGGTAGTCTAATGGGCTCATTGAATTAGATAACTTTATATTAAATCCATCTAAATGTAAATAATTAATATAAATGTTATAATATAATATGTAGCCCATATTAATTAATTAGGAATTATAAAATTCTTAAAAATCTTCCACTTGAGCTTCATATTAACCTTAGACATTTATATCACCAAATTCTTTAGGCGCGCAACCGTGTGTTATTTACTTTTAGACTCCTTTTATACAACCTGGTCCATTTCATATAGTAACAGGAAACCACTACAATTTTCATCACAATTTAGCGTGATTAAGTCACAATGATCACCACTGTTACTCATACTCGATGACATAGATCAAATATGGATAAGCGGCATGGAAATTACATCCAATGTGATCTTAATAATGTTTATTTCCAACTAGTCCAAACTTTATTCTTTATAGAGATCAATCCAAAATGCAATACAAATATTGCACACAAAACAAACTCAAAATAGAATGATAAACATCAACTTTATTTCTGTAGAAAATCCAAATAACAAAATGTTTGTAAACCGTGAGATATAGAACATGAGTAAGACTCTCACTAAACTAAGGTACTATAAGGAATTACACTCATATGAGCAGTGTGCTCGTGAAAAACTTTAGTGTCATACCTTTAGTAAGTGAATAAGCTAACATGGAATGAGTTCCTATATGTTCTATACAAATTTGTATTTTCTAAATTTTTTTATTTAATAACCAAATACTTTATGTTAGCAAAAAAAACTTTTACTTAGTTGAATTCTTAATAAGCCTGCTAAGATTTTGTCTCAATAAACACCTGATGACTACTTAATGTTGGCGACAACAGGCAAGCCAGTTACAATAATTTAGCAATCATAAATTCTAATGTGATGTCTCATAGCAAAATATTAACTCCACCAACATGGTTAAATGTGAATCCTTATGTGAAGTGATTGCTATTAAGACATTCCAAAAAAATTGAAGTCAAAATACCCAATGATCTCTAAACTTCTAGACTTTTGATATGAAAACATATAATTTCTTGTTCTCTTCAATTAACACATAATGCACTTTACTACTTTCTAGTGTTGCATACCTAGATTACTCATATATCACCTTATGACTCCCACAAAAAATAATTTCAAACTCTAAATTTTATACATGCAGATTTGGAATTCACATAATATGAGTAATTTAAACCATAGTAGTAACAACAACAACAATTAAAGAAGAGAACAATAAACATGCAATGCACAAATAATCTTTATGGTAAATTTCAAGACCCAAACAAGATACCTACTACACCATTATTCCTCAATCTTTGGATTGAAAAAGACTAACTACAAGTGGTACTCTCAACGCATTGATCAAACATTGGTGATAAGTCCTGTCAAATAAAGGTTGTCTTCGGACACTCCATTGCTCACATGAAAAACTTATATGATGATTATTCCGGTCAAATAATGATTGTCTTTGAACATTTCATTATTCACATGAAAAATCATACTATTTATAATCGCCACATGTTTACCATCGCAAGCATGTAATTATTCTGTCAAATTATGTCTTCGTTTGGGCCGAGCACAATTCGCATGAATAATTCCATGCAGCATCCATATAAATTCAATCAAATTAACTTACGCCACAGAAGCTACTTTGGCAACATGTTATTTCAATTAATTTAACCAAAAAATACAAGACAATTTAATGGGAGGTCTAAAACTTATACAAATTTAACCAAAAGAAACCTTTGAAGATACTGGAGAAAAAGTTTCTTAATAGTCAATGCCTTCCTTCCGAGTAAATCCTATAGCAACTAGACGAGCCTTATATCTCTCGATATTACCCTTTGAATCCTTCTTGGTTTTAAATATTCATTTACAACCAATAGGTTGCACACCTTCAAGCAATTCGACTAGATCCCAAACTTCATTGTCATTCATAGACTTCATCTCATCCTTCATGGCGTCAATCCAATTTTGAAAGTTAGAATTGTGCATAGCTTGACAGAAGTTGATTGGATCATCCTCTGTTAAACCAACACCATCCTCATGTTCTTGGAGAAATATAATATAATCATTTGACATTGCATTTCTCCTCTCTCTAATGGGTCTCCTTAATGACATTTCTTGATGTTTTTGAGGTTGCTCTAAAGGTATTTAAAGGAGAACCTCATTGTTGTCTTGTTCTAGAACAATGTCAATAGTTTGAACATTGTCTTCTATTACTAGAGTTGTGTCTTGAATAGTAATAAGTACGAGAACTTGATCACTGTAAATAACAGGTTCTTCCTCAAAGACAACATTCCTTATGTTCTTATATGTATAAAACAAAATACCAACGCCGGACACGTACAAAATACCAACACTGGACACGTACAAAACACCAGCTTTGTACAAGAACTTATGTTCTATTCCTTCCCAAACTCAACTTCCTTAAGAAATCTCGCATTTCTCGTCTCGAAAAAAGATCTTAAGGTGGGATTGTAAAATTTATAGCCCTGAGAGCATTTAGCATATCCAACAAAATAGCAGCTAATTGTTCTTGAGTCCAGCTTTCTTTCATGTGGCCTATAAGACCGTGCCTCAGTCGGGCAACCCCAAATGTGCAAATATTTAACGCTTGACCTTTTACCAGTCCAAAGTTCATAAGGGGTTTTGTTAACTGCTTTACTTGGCACCCTATTAAGGATGTAAACTGCGGTCTTTAAGGCTTCTCCCCAAAGTGACTCTGACAAAGAGGAATGATTAATCATACTTCTCACTATATCCTTAAGAGTTTGGTTTCTTCGTTCTGCTACATCATTCATGCTAGGTTTGCCCAGCATAGTGTATTGTGGAACAATTCCAAATTCTTTGAGGAAAAGTGCAAAAGGTCTTGGACATTGTTCTCCTCTGATCAATCATATCTACCATAGTACTCACCACCACAGTCAGATTTGATAGCCTTAATTTTTTTTCCAAGTTGAAGTTCAACCTCAATCTTGAAAGTCTTAAAAACGTCTAGGGATTGGGATTTCTCATGTATCAAATATAGATAACCGTATTTAAAGTAATCATCTATGAACATAATGAAATATTGTTGTCCATTCTAAGAAGTTGTAGGAAAAAGACCACAAATGTCTGTATGCACTAATTCTAAGACGTCTTTAGCTCTTTCGACACCTAATTTCCTTATGTTTGTTCGTTTTCCCTTTATGCATTCAATATAGACCTCAAAGTCTGTTAAATCCAAATGGTCAAGAATTTCATCCAACACAAGTCTCTGAATTCTTTGTTTAGAGATATGGCCTAAACGCCTATGCCATAAGGTGGTTGAATTCTCATTCAACTTTCATTTTGTACCACGTGAACTTATTTGCAGTATTTCATTATAGGAACTAACAACATCGAGCATGTAAAGATTATCAATTAAAGAACTAGAACCAACCATATTTAAATTTTGGTAGATACTAACTTTATTATTTCCAAATGAAAAAGAAAATTCAAATTTGTCCAAATTAGAAATAGAAATCAAATTCCGTCTAAAAGACAGTACAACAAAAGTCTTAAATAAATCCAAATAAAATCCAGTTTTTAACTGTAATCTAAAAGTTTCAATAACTTCCACTGTAACCTTCTTGTCATCGCCTACAAAGATGAATCTTTCATCATTACTTGGCGGTCGGCTCCACAAGCAACCATGCATAGTCATACTTATTATATAAAACTGTGAACGCCATTTACCAAGAAATTCTATTTTAAAAAAAAAAAGAAATTCTAGGCAAACGTTGCCTATTTTTTCTGAATCCAAACTATTTTAGAATTTACTCATTTTTAAGTCATGTCCTTTATCTTCTTTCTCTTTCAATCATATATACTTAATTCTTTCTTACTTCTTCACATATCCAAAGGGTAAAATAGCATTTCTCTTTATCAAACATCTTGGTCCTTCTCATAATTGTCTATGCTCCATGAAAACTTAGAAACTCCACTACAAAATAAATCATGACCATAATGAAAAAGGCTAATTTCAACAATTAACTTCTTTTTTATTCCTCTAAAAGCTAACACAAACCTGCCTGCTAACAATTATATCAACAGCCAAATCTTCATTCATGGAACATAATATGCTTGACTCAACAACAATTAATTAAATGAAATGTTAGCTAGATATCTGGATTTTTTGCACAATGAATTGGCATGCTTATTGACTCTAGCTACATGTGGTTCAAGTCCCTATAACAACCACCATTAGATGTATAGCTGAATTCTGATTAATTTTTTCTGGGTGTACATGAAACTCTCAAGTAAATGCGTTAATTAGTACGACAATTACACAAACAATCGTAACTCGTAAAACTTGAAATTTTTTACCACCCTTTAAGTGCAAACCACTGCCCTTATATATCAACCTTGAACAAACATAACACATTCACATTAGGTTTGACATACTTTTGTGTTATTTTATTACAACCGTTGGCCTATCATGTATGCATTTGATCATCCAAGTTTAAATCAGTTTTAGTCTATCAATGTGAAAATTATTATACAGAAAAACCCAGCAACTCTCCTCTCTTTCAGTCAATTTATTGTAAGGATGTTATAGTAATTTTTTACTATTAAATTTAATTTTAAAAAATAAACCTAGTTTACTTTTCTTGCTTACTTTCATACTTATTTCCTTTACCTTCCATTGTCAAACCACCTAGATAGCTTGTCTTTTACCAATTAGTTTTTATCTTATCTTTCACACCTCTTTAAGTGTTTATTTTGGTTAGTTTCAACCATAGTTTCTTTTACCTTTTGTTTTCAAACCCCCAACAAGAAAGAATCACAACTTAAAAACCAACATGAGTCTTCATTCTTCATCTAGTGTTAATGGTGAGGGTTAACTCCTAAGGACCTCTTGTATAAGACATTAGATGAGTTGAGATCCCTTAAGTTGTGGAAAGAAAAACAAGAGAGAAAAGAAAAGGGAAAAAAAGAGTGGAAGAAATAAGTCAAGATGAAAAAGAGAAAATAAGGAAAGAAGAAAGAAGGAAAATACTAAAAGAGTTAAGAAAGCCTCAAGAGGCTAACATTAACCTCTTATACTTCCATGGGAAGGAAAATGTAGAGGCTAACCTAGATTGGGAAATAAGGGTAGAGCAACAACTTAAAAGGAAGTCTACTTCAAAATCTAATGACTCTCACTCTTATCCAAAGAAATACCAAGGGCAAGACATCTTAGGGGTGACACCTTCTAAGCCCAAAGATGATAAGAGAAAGACAATAGAAAAGCAACCCTTTAAGGATAGTATGCAAGAGAATACTAACTCCATAAAGTGCTTTAAATGTCTTGGAAAAGAAATCAAATAGATTATATTCATATTATATAAACAAATCCAAAAATGTTGGCCTTCTAAAGGCTTAAGTTTTATTTTAAATGTTTCTTTGTATACCAGACTTAGTGCATTCTACTATTTTAGCACCTAGATACTATTACGAGCCTCTGCTTTGCCTACATTTTCTGCTTATGTGCAGACATCTTATCATTTGAGAACTCTTTCCTTCTATAAACCTGTCAAGTAAGCATAAGTACACAAACATATGAAGTTCACGCTGCTGCTAAGGGGAAAAGTTGAGAATTAGAACACATTGAGCTTCAACAATTTATCTTCAATTTACCCTGGATTCAGTTTCTTGTGGAACAAAATAGTTATGTTAGAGAGAGAGTGACAAAACAATATACATGTATCCCCCTTTACCAGTATGATTTATATTCTTAGCCACTTGGTATCTACAACTGATAGACTGGTTCTTCAAAATTTATTTGACAGGGTTTATTCTCCTTTCCCTCACTTCAGGTGATAATTTTCATATCAAATTTTGAAATGATACTTCGGTTGTATCTATTAAAAATGGACTAAATCTAAGTCAATCCCAAAATAACTCATGAAAGGCAGATTGTCCAAGTCTTCTAAGAACTGCTTTGGCCAAATTCCTAGCCGACTTGAGACATCTTACCATGCACACATCTCACACCAGAACTGGGCATCTATAGATAGCTCAACATATAGGGACTAGATAGGTTCTAATACCATATTAGAAATGGGCAGCACCTTACAGAACCCCGAAAGCTAGTTTAAGGGTGGAGGCGTGAAGGATCACCAAGTCTAGTAAAGAGTAGTTTAGCCATATATTCCTAGTTGATGTGATGTGGAACATCTTAACAGGTTGAATTTTTTCCTTATTCAAAGGCCTTTCCAAGGCTCTTTCACCTTTGGAAAGATTCCCTTCATAATGTCTCTTTTACAGTTTACTTTTCATGATCTCCTGGAATTTTCATTTCTTCAGAAAATTGCATGAGTCTTGTTACTTCACTTGCTTCTGTTAATGTCCATTGTTCTTTCAAATGATAATTGATAAAAGAATTTGGTCTCTTGACTCAGGGTGTTTTCCTCTTGTTTCAAATCTCCCAATCTTTTGTCTAGACTGCTGGTCTAGACAAGGATCAACATTAATGATATGCTACAAAAGCACATACCTTCCACTACTTTGTCTCCTAGTATGTGGAAAATTTGAAGTTCTAGTTCAGAAACTGGGACTCATCTTTTTTTTCTGCATTGTTGTGCAGCAAATTTTATTTGGAATAAGTTTTTTGGATTTCCAGAGAGAATCGAGTTTGCCTTAAGGATCTGCATCTGTTAATTTAGAGATTAGGGCTTCCATAAAGAAACTAAGATTCTGTGGCAGTGGTCTGACTTTGCTGCTTGGTGGTGTCTTTGGATGGAAAGGAATGCTGAATTTTTCAAAGGAACTTCTCCAGCCAACATTTGGAACAAAGTAATTTTTTAAGTTTGTCTGTGATGTTCTTCTCATGGATTTTATACGCAGGGAGATTGGCATGCCTTGCTACATGACTCAATCTATTAGTTTCTAAATTTTTTCTTCTGTAAGTTTCTTGTTAGGATGCCTTATTCTCTCCATTTCTTCCTTAAATAAATTTCTTTTTCAATCACAAAAAACCAATAAGCCTAAATCTTATCTAGTCTCTCGCTACTATGCTTATGATTGAGAAGATCCAGATCCCTTCATCTCACAAATATCAGAAGCACACAAGCAGATTCAAAGTGATAAAGAGCATTGTTATGCATACTTGTATTCCATCAAGTAAATCCTTAAGTGATTTATTCAAAGCTTCAAGCTCCGCAGAATTTTTACCTACAAAAAAGGAAGAAATGATAAAAGTCCTGAAAAATTGATACAAAGGGAACTAAACTATAATAGATTAAATATAAACTTGACTGTACAGAAAGGCTATTTGCGGAAAGTCAGGTATGAGTACCAGATTTGCTGTCATTCTCATCAATGTCCATAATTCCCAAATCATCATCATCATCATCATATCCAGCTTTGTTGCCATTAACAACACCTCCTGGAGGAACAAGTGTAGGAACTTCAAAGCACATGAAGTGTGCAAAAAAAGAAGTCTGCAATTTATGCCATGATGAATTATATACATTTGAAATATTTGTGTAGAAAATGAATGAATATCAAACGACCACCTCATCCACCAGAAGTGGGATAAAAATTGTAAGCATCTTTGCATAAGCATCAGAGACTGTCGAAGTGTCAGTAGCATTTACATTCTGACCAGAACCTGTGGAACCTTCAAGCCAAACAGTTGGATTTCTAGATGCTTTAGTACTAGCACGAAGTTCATTTGCAAACTCACGGGCCTGTAAAAGGATGTCTGAAACTTTAGACTTCATATGCATAATGTAGCATAAAATGAAGTAGGGGTAGAATGTGCTTTAGGTCCCTCAATTTTCGGTCAAAATTGATTTTAGTTCCTATACTTTAACAATGGTGATTTTGGTCCCTGTATTTGCTATAATTGATGAATTTTTTCCCTCACACTACTATAGTAAGTTCCATAAAGGGACAATATTCACCAATTTTCAATACAAGAATCAAAATCATCATTTTTATAGAACGGGGAGTTAGGGACTAAAACCAATTTTGACCAAAAATTGAGACCTAAAACACATTTTACCCAAGAACAGTATATATGACCCAGACACATCTTCAGGTCAAACACCAAATTGCAATCACAACTCAATGATCATACAACAGATCATGCAAAACTAATGGTGGAGGATCTGGCTATTCAAATGTTAACAAAATTAATCCTAGTTGTAAAAGTGCATCCCCTCGTCAACTAGTTAAGCAACGATAGATGTAAAAGAATTGTTCACATTCGAAACCTTTTTTAAAAGATACTTGTTGAGAAAATTGTTGAAATTATAGGACTTTAGGTATAGAGAGAGAGGAAAAGGAGATAAGAGAGCCTGGATATATTGAGATTGTTATTGACTTGATATGACATGATGTCTTGCAACATGATGAAAAAACATATATCACCCACCCTCATTTATAATAATACTAGATAGATTATAATTCTAATTAAATAAGGAAATAAATCATGAGATAATAAGCAAATAAGGAAACTAATCCTAAGATAATTTAACTCTAAAATATTCTGATATAATATAGATATTATGAGATATTTTTTATATATTCTAACAAAAACATTTGATAATTTTCTATGTAATGCATTAGAGAATTATTTTCTAACAGGAACAAATAAAAAGTTCCTTTTGCCCACTCCTGGTTATGTCAACCATAAGAGCAAACAGTCCAGGTAACCCAGCTCCTTCAAATACCAACAAGGTAAGATTAAGAAAAAAATCTTGAAGTTTAACAGGGCCTGGGTTGCAGCAGGCTTGAGTGCTGAGTCTGAGAGGGTAAACAAGTTACATGCACGCAAAGGCTTAACAAGCACTCTACCTGAAACACAGTTACATGATTTATTTCCCATTATGTTTGAATCCAGAAATAGCCCACCTAAAATTATGCCTGGTTAGGCAGATTTTAAAAATAAACGGGTTACAACATTAAACATGCCAGCTGGTTCAACAACTAAATCTGGAATGAGTTACACTTCAATGTTCTATCACTCAGAAAATACTCAGTGAGGAAAAGATTTAAAATTTGGGAATTTATTCTCTCTAGGAAGTTTATAATCCTCCCTGCCAATAATTGACTTTTTTTTCAATTTATTTTTTATATTTTGATTAGGTAAGTAATCACATTAATTAATAATTTTTCACATGTATAATGGTTACTTCTCAATTCATACAAAGATAAAGGAGTGTGTCATAATAAGAAAACCAGACAATTAAGAAACAAATAAAACCAACATGAAGTGCAACAGACCTCCCTGCGAAGAAGCAAGTTCAGAAAACTGCAATAAGCTTTTCTCAGTGGACCCAAACAATTCTTGTCAAGACTCTGCAAGTGCCCAGGAAGATAATTTAGGTATAAAAACAAAGAAAATCACTGAACAAATATATGTATCCAAAACAAATTTAATGCAGGAATAGGAAGGACTGTTTGATTTGAGAAAACGTTTTCTAATTTCATTCTGTTTTTACTTTTATGTACCACAACGCGACAATTTTTTAATTTGGTTTATACTTTAAAATTTTCAAATATTTGTATAAGAAACAGGGAAATCAACTTTTCTCAAAGCTTTCAAAATAGGAAACAAAGTGAAAACAATGTGACATTTTTGTACTCAAAAGTAACAGAAAACATTTTCTAAAAGTAAACAGGTCCTGAATACCAAATTTTAACCTTCAAATGTTGCAGAAGACGTGCATATGTCCTGCACTTGTACCGCAGGTCAGCATGATCAGGCCTCTTTAACTGTCCCCGCTGTTCAGAGGAAGAAGAAAAAGTGATACCAATAAATTCCTCCAAAATTCAAAAGACCTCAAAAGTGACAATTCTAAAACAAATTTACAGAAAATACCTGAGAAAAGTAACTTTTATCACTTATCATGAAGTCCACCAAACTAGCAAAATAATTTCTCAAGAATTCAGAGGCTCTCCTGACAAAAGTAGATTTTAATTTTTCAAGTTCTGCACGCTTCTCTTTAACCTGTAACAGGTAGCAGGAACCGCCATCGGAACAGATAATTTTTAGATCCAACACATTTTTGACATATCAACCAAAGCCAGAATACTTTCACTTGGCTTTGTGATTCCAAATTCATAGTACTCACAATTCTCTCCAACCAATCCAAAATGAACGAAACTAATGAATGAAAAATCATATCTATCACCTTAAAAAGATTTCCATTAATATTTTTCTAAAATAAATACAACAAGCACTCTATGTCTCATTGATAATTTTGTTTTATAAATGGCCAAATCAAGATCGGTTTATTTTACCAGATGATTTTTAAGAGAAAAGTAAAGAAAGGAACATAAAGCTCTCATGTTTGCATAACTAGGATCTAGATTAGGCAAAACCAAGACCATGCAAGGCACTGGTCAACCATTCACATGCTTCTACATTTTGAAGCATTCGAGCTTCATCAAATGAACCTCCAGTCAAATTTGTGGCATACTACACCCAACAAAACATCATTAAAATAAATAAAAGCTAGGAAGTTATCTGGCTTAAATTAGGATGCGAGGCATACTTCAGAAGGGACACGTGATCGCTCAAGAAGCTTATCAAACTCTTCAATGAGAGATTTGTAATTTACTGATTGCATTTCCAAGTTGTTATTGCGTGTTTCTATCTGGACATAAGAAAAGTTATTAAGACCAAACAAAGTAAGAATCCAGTGCTTTGAAAGAACTCCTACACCTGAAATTATATCACCTAGAAAAGCAAATAGAACTGAAATAGTGAAATCTCATTAAGCAGAAAGCAACTTCGACAGCACCACAAAATGGTCACTGTAGAAATAATTGTGACCATAATTCAACTTTACAAAGGTAAAATCCAATTCATATTAATATCATTTTAAACTCACTGAAAATATTTGGCATGAACCAACTGTCCCAAAACCTGTTTTATATTTTATTTTTAGAGAAAATAAGAAAACTTAGGAAAGAGAAGACAGTGAGTATATACAATGGGAGAAGGACAAACTATCCTCCATGACAAATTGACTCGAGAGGAAGGGAGAGGGAGAGAGAAGTTGAAGTTTAGTATTCCATACAAAGTAACAAATACCAATCAATTATTTATTAAGCAGGAAAAGGAAAAAGTATTCACTAGATCAGAATGATGGCTACTTGATTGTAAAGAAGCACTACAATTAAGAGACTAGAAGATTGTCATATGCACCTTAGCCCAAAGAGCCATCTCCACAACATCTATACCAACAACCTTAGGAAGGCAACCCAAAACATCTTTACAGATGTTCAAGAAGCAAAGAAGGAGGCGATTCCTACAAGAAAAGTGATCGGCACGATGAGAAAACTTTCATCCCCTCACATAGAACTCAACAACTAATTAACTCTCCATGAACAGATTAATATTTCTCTCAACAATATTACCTATCATCAATATTGCGCATGGTCCATTGAGGGAGCCACACTCTGGCTTCTAAGGTTATCAAATCCCTGCAAGATACACATGCATCAGCCCAACAAGCAAATGATTGGGAAGACATAAAAAAAAAAAAAACTCCAAAACAGGAACGGTAGGATGCTTCGCATATTGCTTCAGTGCCAGAAACTGAGTACATGTCTGGAACTAGAACATAAAGATCTCTTCCATCATGGAACTTTACCAGAGTAAATGTACATCCACAGGGATCATTTGCTACAACTTCCACTTTTGACAGGTGCTTTAGCTTGTATAGCTTTGCAGGCTGCAAGCACAATAGCTTTACAAAGTTGGAAATACTAAACAGGACCGCAAAGAAATGCCACACAAAAAAAAAAAAAAAAAAAAAAACATACAAACAACGATCCCAAAAAATAGAAGAGAAAAAAAAACAAATTACTTCAAGAACTCCTCCTGTAGAATACATCAAAACTCAAAGAAAAGCCGATGTCCTCAGCCCCTTCGATTTCGCTGCAGGAAACACCACGTCATCACCAACAACTACACAAATGTAGAGTTCAACAAACAATTAAAACAGCAACACACGCTGATGAAACCACAAACAAACACTTCCGCCTTAAGATCAGTTGAAGATAGATCCAACTAGCTACATATCACAAAAAGCACACAAAATGAATCAAGCATTATTGCATAAACCATAGCTAATCCTAACACGAAGTCAGTGCGGAAACTTCAAAGTGTAGTTATAAGAAGCCAATGTTCACATCAGAGTAGTTAATTTAATTTCTTAAAAGCTAAAACATGATGGAATCTCATGCAAGCAAAATCGAAGTAGTGGCGAGTATAGGAATTCAAAAACCCAGAGAGGCATCGCCAAATCATGCACGGGGCTCAATGCAACGCAAGACCTCACACAAAACAATTCCAAACATTACACTGCAGAAAACAAAGGTTCACAATTCAATCCTTATGTTTCGCGATCAAGTCCAGATGAAAAAAATAATACAAAGGAAACTCATGAAAGAAACTAATTCATCCATAGCTGTTGGCCATTCTAATTTGCTGTATCAAGAACACAGAATTCTATTATGATTTAATCATCAATTCAACACAGAAATCTCATATGAAGGCGCAGCTTGCTGCAAACAAATAAACTGAAACTGTTTAACACTTAGATATATCTTTATAAAAAAAATTATCTAGAAAATGGTGAAGGAGTTGCAGAGTTCTCCAAACCCAAATGCAACAAACAAAAACTTCAGTGCCTCCAATACTCTTATCATTCCTGTTAGAAAAATAAACAATAACTCTGACACTACCCATTACTTTAATCTGTCAAATTCGACCAACATGCTAGCATATAGCCAGTCCAGAACAAACACAAGAGAATAAAATTATGGAGAAATAAAACCTCAGACTTCACAGGAAGTCCACCCAATAGTCTAAAATTCAAATACATGTTGAAAATTTTCAAGTTCTTCACTATTGGTACAACTTAATAGAGTCTCTGCCTAATTCTCCACTATGATAAAAAGTCATCATTGATCATACGCAATTGCTCCTCCCCACTTTTTCACGCGGCTCTCTGCTTCTACAGCCTGTGAAAATCCATTGGCAACAAATTAAATTTGAACTAAAAACAGGTTACTAATTTGTAAATTGTAAAAAAGAAAATTGGTAATTCCCATCACCCTAGCTCTAAATTAAAATATGTTGAAATACAAGTGTGAGATGAAATCTTAGTTCAAGTAAAAATAAAATAATTAAACATCATATAAATAAATAAAATACTCATAAATGTTGAGCATGTAGTTCATTGAGCACAGATTAGCACGTAGGAACCAACCAACCTAACGCTGAATGTTGAGCATGTCCTTGGCCTCAGTCTGCTCCTCCACGAGCCCCTCACTCGCGTACCTACTCAACAGATCCTTCTTCTTCTTCTCCAGCACCCTCCTCTCAATCTCCTTCTCATCCGGCAGCGGCACGTGCACCACAAACTCCCTCCTCTCCCTCTCCTCCTCTCTCTCCCTCGCCCTCTCCTCCTCCACCACCTCCTCCTCATCCTCCTTCAGCACCTCCCTCGCCACCGCGGTAACCTCCGCCACCTCCCCGCTCACCACCCCCTTCCTCGCCTCCCTCCTCACCTCATCCAACCTCCTCCACTCCTCCGCCGCCTCCCGCCTCATCGCCTCCTCCGCCGGCCCCTCCAGCCGCGCCAGCACACCGTCCTCCTCATCACGGTAACCATAATAACTCGCATCAATTCTCTTATAAATATCATATCGAGTACGCCGCCTTCGAAGCTCGGGGGGTTTTTCGAAGAGCTCCTTGACGCCGGGGAGCTTCTTGGCAGCCCCGAAGTAGCGGTATCCCGGGCCACGGCCACCCGGGTTCGGGACGTCGACGATGTTTCCATCGAGGTCCGTCATCTTCGCGGAGTGCTTCGAGTAATTCGGCCCGCCGAGCTCCACGATGCGGCGTTCCCAGTGGGATTTTTCGCGGATGAGCTTGTTGATCTCGTCGTTGAGATCGCGGAGGCGGTGCTCGCCGAGACCCTCGTTCTGGATCTCGGCAACTTTCCGGCCGATCTCCCGCATGATCTGCTGCCGCCACTTGTCGGCCTCCGAGAGGTCGCGGCACTCTGAGGCGAGGAAGGGGCGGCGCTCCTTCGGCTTCTTCTTCTCCTCCGCCTTCATCGTGATGAAGCGGTTGAGCATCGACTGGGCCTTCTCCTCGTTACGAGCCATCTTCCGAGAAAGAAACCCCAACTGGATGTGACTGGAGAAGAATTTGAATGAGAAAAAGAAACCCTAAATGGAGAACAATGGATTCCTAAACCATCGTGGTTCTTAATTAGAAGAAATTGAGCATTTAACCCACTGGCGCGCGGCTCTTCTTGCTCTTGTTTTTGCCTTGCACTGTCTTTCAATTTTTGGGAGATTGCTTCATCACGTTGATATTTGTTTTTTTTTTTTTTCTTGTTAAATTCATGAGTGGGTCATATCTAAGATTTCATGAAAATATGGATTAATAAATAAATTTTAAATCTTAAATTTTAGTTTTAATATTTTTTATAATTATCAAATTTAATATATTTTTAAATTTGATTTCAATCATTATCTTAAATTAATAATTTTATCATATTTTTTATTTTTAATTTTGGTTTTAATATTTTTTCTAACTGCAAAAATTAAATATATTTTTAAATTTAATTCCAATCATTACCTTAAACAAATAATCTTATCATATCTTAAATTTTGATTTTGATATTTTTTATAACTAACAAATTTAATATATTTTTAAATTTAATTTCAATCATTACCTTAACCAAATAATCTTATCATATCTTAAATTTTGATTTTCATATTTTCTATAATTAACAAACTTAATATATTTTAAATTTAATTTCAATCATTATCTTAAACTAACAATCTTATCATATTTTAAATTTTAGTTCTCATATTTCTTATCACTAACAAATTTAATATATTTTTTAAGTTGAGTTCAACATTATCTTAAACTGATAATTTTATCATATTTTAAATATTAAATTTTAGTTTCAATATTTCTTATAACTGCTAAATCAAATATATTTTTAAATTTAATTTTAATCATTATCTTAAAGTAACAATCTTATCATATTTTAAATTTAAAGTTTGGTTTCAATATTTCTTATAACTACTAAATCAAATATATTTTTAAATTTGATTTTAATCATTATCTTAAACTAACAATATTATCATATTTTAAATTTTAAATTTTGGTTTCAATATTTTTTATAACTACTAAATCAAATATATTTTTAAATTTGATTTCAATCATTATCTTAAACTAACAATCTTATCATATTTTTAATTTTTAATTTTGATTTTAATATTTTTTATAACTGCAAAATCAAATATATTTTTTAATTTAATTTCAATCATTACCTTAAACAAATAATGTTATCATATCTTAAATTTTGGTTTTATAACTAAAAAATTGAATATATTTTTAAATTTAATTTTAATCATTACCTTAAACTAAACCATCTTATCGTATTTTAAATTTTGGTTTCCATATTTCTTATAACTAACAAAAATTTAATATATTTTTAAATTTGAGTTCAATGTTATCTTAAACTAAAAATTTTATCATATTTTAAATTTTAAATTTTAAATTTTGGTTTCAATATTTCTTATAAATACTAAATCAAATATATTTTTAAATTTGATTTTAATCATTATCTTAAACTAACAATATTATCATATTTTAAAATTTTGGTTTCAATATTTCTTATAACTACTAAATCAAATATATTTTTAAATTTGATTTCAATCATTATCTTAAACTAACAATCTTATCATATCTTAAATTTTAAATTTTAGTTTCAATATTTTTTATAACTACTAAATCAAATGTTTTTAAATTTGATTTCAATCATTATCTTAAACTAACAATCTTATCATATTTTAAATTTTGGTTTAATATATTTTATAACTACTAAATCAAATATATTTTAAATTTGATTTCAATCATTATCTTAACCTAAAATTCTTATCATATCTTAAATTTTAAATTTTGGTTTCATAATTTTTATAACTAAGAGATTTTGTACAATTAAAAATTATGTTTCAATATATTTATAACAAATTTTAATTATTAGAAATTTTCGTTTAGATATTTTTTGTAACTAAAAAATTTAAATTATTATTAATTATGATTTCAATATTTTTCATAAGTAATAAATTTAATATCTTTTAAATATTTGTTTCGATTTTTTCAAAAAGTTAGACAAATATAATATAACAATATTAAAAATTAATTGTTTCACCAATCTAATCTTAATTTTAAACAATCTAATAAAAAATTTCCAAAAAACAAATTTAGAAGAAGAAAAATTGAAAAAAAAATTTATCCAACAAAAAAAAAACTCTTACAGATTGGATTGACAATCTGTATGAACCATACGAATTGGCAATCCGTATGGGGTTTTTCTAGAAAAATGCCAAGTTTTTTTTATTGGAGATGAAGAAGAATCACAGCAGCGTGAGAAGTAGAGGAAGAAGAAGAACCGCAAGGAACCACCACGAACACGAATGGTGACAAGAAGACGAACCGCCGTAGGAAAGGAAGATGAAGGGTCGTAGGAAGAGGAAGAGGAAGAAAAAGGTCATAGGAAGAGGAAGAATGATGTGCACGATGGTCTGGTCATAGGAAGAGGAAGAGGAAGAGGAAGAAGGATGTGCATGATGGTCATAGGAAGAGGAAGAAGAAGGATGCGCACAACGACAACAATAAGAAGAGAAAGAAGAAGGATGACATGACGGCTATGCAGACTTTGTGCGGGGTATTTTTAGGGTGAAAGACATTTTTGCCATTTCATCCTTTGGTTTGGGTGTCTCACCAAAAATGCTGGATACACCAAACAACACCATTACAGGAAAATGGGTTAGGGACATTTTTGCATAAATAATTTATTTTTCTAAAAACGCATTTAACTCCTTAATTTCATAATTCTTATTTATATTTACTTTTAACTCACCAATAGAATATTTATTTACTAACACTTTCTTGGGACTCATCTACTTTTTGCATAAATATTTATTAAAATCGTTAAACAAGTCTATATTTTACTTTTGCTATAATAATAATTCTTATGCATTTTTATTTACTAACTCTAAAAATATATTTAACTCCTTAGTTTTGTAATTCTTAATCTATACTTACTTTTAACTCACCAATAGTTTATCGGTGCAAAAATGTCTTTAACTCTTTAAATTCACAACTCTCAATCTATGTATAGTATCTTTTTATTTATTTTTAATCTTGCAACATAAGACTTGCTCTCCAACATATTCTGAATTGTGTTTTTTTCTTTCTCTTTTCAAATTAATTTAAGATCGTCATGCAGTGTAATTTAATAATATCTTCGAGCAACGTCCAGTGTAAATGTTCTTCTAACAGAGCTCATATGTTGTTTGTTAATTTTCGGTTGCACTTAATCTGTTATTGTTAGTTGTTGTAAGTTGTAACAGCAGCTAACCTGCATAGGTCACTTCTATAAATAGCCTCTCATATCCCATTATCTTTGGCTCATATGACACCAAAGTGCTTCAATCCATCACCCATGGATGATGAGAGGTTGGGTCCATTACTACTGAGAAAAACGTAAATGCAAAAAAAGACAAAATGCTTGTGAATGAGACCACCGCCATCTCTGACATCTTTGGCAACCTTAAGAATGAGACCAGCCATGTGATTATTATCATGAATGGAGTTACTGTTCTAACAAACACAAAAGGCTTGACAATGGAGCAAACACTTTTACCAGCATCGTTGAGTCCATAACCCATGCAACGTTTTAAATTGCAGTTGTAGTTACGTCATAACTCTTTATGTTGCAATTTTTTTAAAGAAAATGAGGTTGCATTTGTGATCGTCTCAAAAATACAATTTGCAAAATAAGAGAGATGGGTGAAGAGTAACAAGTTGTGGAAGAATGGATTCCTAAACCATCGTGGTTCTTAATTAGAAGCAATCTTGCAACAACTAGGAGTTGCAACACGCCTTTGAAAAACTAACCTTAGAAACTAATTCCTCTGGACTGAAAATATAAAAAATAAAATAAAATTAACTCATACACGTCAAAAAATTAATTAAAATCATTTAATGTTTATATTCTCCATAAAAAATGTTAATTCATTTTCTAAAATATACTTTACATTAATTGCATATGACAAAAAGAGAGAATGCTATAAATAAAACTCTAATTAAATGAAAAATAATTTAAAAATATTATCCTTAAATAAGAAAGAATTAGTTCAAATTTATTTATATTTTAATCCAACACACATTGATTTTTTGTTGCATATATTTTGGTCCAAAGAAATTATGTTTCATGATGAGTATGGTATAAATATTAGGTATAAATACGAGATATGAGATTTTTAAAAAATCTAAGATATGGGTATATTAGCATAATTTTTTTTAAAATATACATATATAAAAAACTTTAATTGTTTATAAATACGAATAAATTGTTTAAAAACTACAAAGAAAAATAACTTATAACATATAAGGAGATTAAATTCTTTAACATGACAAAGAAAATAAATTACTACTTTTTTTTGTGAAAAAAACAAAATACTACCTAAAATATAAGCAACAAAAATAATGTGTGTTGAATTAAAACATAAACAAATTTTAACTATTTTTTTCTATTTAATGATAATACCTCCAAAATACCCTTCATTTAATTAGAGTTTTATTTACAACATTTTTTCTTTTTGTCCAGTGAAATATATTGCCTTAAAAAAACTACTATTATTGATTCTATGTGTAATAAACAAATAGCTAATTCATCAAAACTAATTAAAATAATTTAGTTAATTTTAAATAATATTTTCATAAATTTAAATTTTGTTCTAAAAATACCCACAAAATTAAAAAAAATAAGTCATGATTATATCTAATAACATTATTTGTAAGTCAAGAAATAATTTTTTTCACCATTGAGCGTGGTTTAAACTGTTAATAAGTCAGTGGATTCATTCACATACAAAATCAATAAGTTTATCTTTAATAGAATTCATAATAAATTGAGTATAGAAAAGAATTAGTAATTGATAATTTAAAAACGAGTTCACATTTCTTTTACTTAGGCAAAAAAAAAAATACACTAATTTGTTTCTTATATAATTTCTTAGAGGTAAATATCTCATAATAAAAAACTATAATACGTTATCACATCTTAACAATTCCATCTTATTGTTTCGTTATCCATTATGTGTTAAAAAAAATCACCTTTAAATTTAGCTAATCAACAGAAAGGATAGCAACTTAGAAAAAGTTAATCCCTTTAAATGAATCTCATTCATTTTCAAATGATTTACAATGACAAATTTTAAACAAATTCTATTCAATATTCATTGATAGATTTAGGAGATTAAGACCAAGGAGTTATGTTCTTAGTCACTTGTCCTCACCATACACAAATAGGGACACATAACATGAATGAAAACAAGAAAATCAAAGATTTTTTTTATTCTTTTCACTAAAAAATAATGTTTTTATCTTTTAAACCGGAAGATAAACCTAATACATAGCATGTACATTAGATACCCAATTATTTAAAAGAGAAATGTACCCACAAGTATCTAACGTATACCGGATACGAGTACATACTCAGATGTGTTCAACATGACTTTAGATGTACCATTTTCAGCATTGAAGCAAAGCAACGTGTTCTGTTTAACAACTCATACTCCTTACTCTATAAAGTTCAAAAATTGAGATTATTATATATGAAATTATCTACAACTCATACTTGTAGAATAATTTTTTGATAAAGCTCTGAAAATCGATTTAATTTTTCAAAAGAAGCTAAAATGAAGATGCAGTGCTAAGCTGATACGTTATTACTACTCGTAAATCTTGAAAATGCTTACACATAAGTAAGATACTCGTTCATCCGATTCGTTCAAAGATAAAAATGCTTGTTTCAAACAATTAAAACTACAAAGATACACTTTATTGAATAAATAAAATTAAATAGAGCACAAGAAAGATTATACCTTACATAAGATGGAAAAAACAAAAAGATATATACATACATAAACCTCTACATGGAAGCTAAAAGGTCTCTCATCTCCGCTACAGACGGGATTGTCTCAGTAGGATAAATCTTAGCCACAAGTTGGGCAAAACTTTCGTACTTATCAAGAAACTCCTTCTGCAAAGTTTTAAAAAACGATTAATTTGCATGCATCTTCTACTTAGTTTAAACCCGCATTCTAGAGGGTATGTGAATGAAAGAAAATGTTCACACAACATATCAAAATTAAATCCAATTTAATTTCCGTTCACATGTATCTTAAAGTTTGCAAAATTACACTAGCTATCGACCAAACTGGCAAAAGACTTGTTAGACACTTCACTGACTTCAATGTTGGCCTTGGAAATATTTAGTGCAAAAGCCTCGAGTCTTTCTTTCTTACTGATTTAATGTTATATTATAGGAGGTATCTTTGTTGGTCAATAGGGAAGGAATAAGTACAGCTTACCTTGCATTTGTCCCATAAGGAGGGTAACAATTCCTCCGAAGTCAAATTCTTTTGCAGTTTCTTATACATTGCAGCAATAGACTTGTCAACCTAAGTAGAAGAGCAAAGACATAAGTTCAAAAGCAGGCATACAACAGTGAGAAGGATCTTTAAAGAAGATCAGAATCACCATACCCCAGATAAACTGGATTTTAACATCTTCCGAAGATCCATTTTTGACAGTCCAAGCTGAAAAGGAATCTGAAATGGATGCAAAACATGGAAGTTTGTGAATGTTCAAAGTCAAATTCAATGTGAAATTTGTCTAACTATTTAATTCACAGTTTCATTCATCCAGGAAAATAGGGAGAAGAAAAGACAATTTAAGAGATGCATCATCATACATAATTCTTTAAGCCCATTTATAATGACAGGCACTCAATCTGACACTACTTTTGGAAAAGAATACTAAGAGCTTAGCTCTTACACAAAGTTATAAATGCCTATACTTTTGTGTACAATATTACTTTTGCCACATTTTCTGCAATCATTTGTAATTTATTGTGTTAATATTACTTTTGTGTTAATAAATACCTATATAAGTGGGGTAGCCCCTCACTTATATATTCAATCTTGGTATTATCTCTAGTTGATATGGGACTTGGATTTTTCCCAATAATTATTTATCTACATATTATGCTATTGTGTCAACCTTGTCTTGTGCTCCAATTCCTAAAATCTACAAATGAACCCCTTACTCATCCAGGATGGACACAAGCCATGATTGATGAGATGTGCTCTTGAACACAGTGACAGGTGACTTAGTTTCTCTATTGATGGGTGAACGGTGTAGGGGAAGGCCCATGTTGGGCATATGGTAAAACTATTACCTTAAAAACATTTAGTTGTTAAGCAGTACACACAGACCTATGGTCTCACATTAATAATACCTCTTCTTTAGTAGCTAAAATTGCTTCTGTATATTTCTCTCTAGGCAGCCAATAGGTCATTGACCATTATATTAATTGTTATTAAAAATGCCTGCCTTCATGATGACCTCGATGAAGAATATATGGAGCAACCACTTGGTTTTGATGCTTAGGGTGATTCTGGTTTGGTTTTGCTGGTTAGGGGAAGCAACAATGTTAATGTATATCAGACAGAATTTCCCTCATCAGAGGAACTACTCTAGGTATGGACTTTTATGATTCAAAATAAGTACCAAAAGACAACTAGCTATATTTTGATAAAGAGATTTTGTTTGCCACTCAAACAGGGAAACAACGAAAATTAGGGCTAGAATCTACTATAAATTAACTTTCCCATTACTTATAACCATGATGCTAAGAAAGGATTGTGAAAGTCTGTTGGAATAGATGAAAATATTTTTTGTATCATATCTTAGAATATCATCAATTATTCTCAAGGTTTAGTTTTCATATTCCTCACTATCTCTTACGATTGATTATCATATTTTCTTATCATGGTTTGTTTCCATAATTGGTCAGGATTATGATTATTATAAATAAGGGGTCAGTGCTCTGTTTTATGAACATATCAATACATTGTAATACATCTCAACTAATATCAATTCAATGTTTCATTCTCTTTTATCCCTCACCCCATCTATATCTAGAACCTCATAATTTCAACCAGAGAAACTAAGAAACATTGCAACCATATTGTTTGATAAGTAGAATTCTAGACATGACTAGATGCTGTATAGCAGGAACCTTTGGAAGATTAAAAATACAGCATTATACACACAAACCTCTTCAGGTGCAACAGTGAACATCAAGTCCTCAATCCTTCGGGTAAACTGGAAAAGGCGTTCAAATTGCTTTGCAAGGCAAAAGAAAAGGGATAATTAGTGGGGTCCTAAGGATATCAATTCATGAGTGTTGACAAGAAAAATGGAAAATAGAAAATAAATTACTCACATAGTAGATAATCATGCTAATATGGCGTGTACAAGCTTGTTCATAGGCTTCACTGGCCTGATGATAAAACTTGGCCAATGTGGGCACAATGTTGGCGAGGTCATACAAACTGAGTAAAACGAACAAAATAATTGAAAAATGGCAAATATCTTTCTTGCAAAATCAACTTAATAAGAATTTGAAACAGCCTTTTGGCAGAGAAATTACCTATTCTGAAAAGCAGCATAGTTCTCAAAAAGAAAAATATCTGCATACTTTGGATCTGTTTGTGCAATTTTTTCTAAAGTTGCAAACATTATGCTAACCTGTAAAGCAACATTCCCGCCAGCAAATTACGGTAACAATTACATAGTAAATTGAAAGAAACAATTAAGGACTCATTTCCTCCTATGTGGGTTACAGACAAAAAGGGTAATCAGTAAACCAATGAAATTGCTCAAATCCACACAGTGCATAAGATTTATAATTATTCTTCACCAAGGATTCAACATCATTTATAGAAAATGAAGAACAAAGACATTGTTTGTTGTTGACCCAGGGAGTATAAGATGAACAACATTTATCAACCAAATGAATAATTCAATTTACAGAAAACTTAGGAAGAACTCATTATTGAATATCTCCTTCCTACAAGATGGCATCGAGACATGCCACATCATATCTTCAAGAAAAAAAAATTATTGCTAGTATGATTCCACTGAATTTTGTCTATTGTATATTCATTGAACGTATTTCTAATTTCTGATACTCCTTTCTTACTGTAATTAGAAATGGAAATATGCTCTATTTGATCCAAGCACCTGACAATTAAAATCTATAAAGTCTAATCCCTTCCTCTTATTTTAATCTCATTATTTTTTGGAAAGCATGTGCTTAAGTTGTCAGCAAAATCATGAGACACCATAAAACTGGATAGAGTTCTTAAAGAATCACTTACAAATTTTGTATATGCTTGGTCAACCAAATCCCTAGACTGACCCTGGATGTACTGCTCCATCCGAGTTGCAAGGGTTGCAAATCTATGCAAAACAATTAACAAAGTATTTAACATCGATCACAAAGAGACTTGACAGTTGAAATAAATACATACTAGCAAGAAACAGTCGCAGCTGTAACTTCTAATTGCTTGCTAAACAAAAACCATTATTTCATATATATCCGGATCCATTGAAATGATGATTTTAACCAATCTGACTAAAGAACCGTACCTAATTATTGTGTTGATATTATACTAACTTCTGTACAATTTGAACAACTATAAATATGTGATCAAGAAGCAGATATTTTTATTTGCTTGAAAATCATACTGCATACATTCATTTTAATTGAAGATGAAGGAGTAGAAAACAATCCTGGATTGCCATGGAAACAATCTTGGATATAAACTTTATGAAGTATATGTTACATATACTATGCCTATGAAGTTTCCTGGTAATCCAAGATTGTTTTCTACTCCATCCATTTATATTAACACTAAATAATAAAATTACTCTCAAGAGGAAACATTTATTAGTTGATCACATACTTGTAGTTGTTTAAATATTACGAAGGTGTAAAAAGAACATCATGATTAGGTATAATTCACTCAACAGATTTGTTAAAATAATTTTATATATAGATATAAGTATCAATCTTTTCTTTTGGGAAAAACCTATGTCTCACATTAACTAGAAATAGTGTTTGACAAGAGCTTATAAAGCTTAGGCATCCCTCACCTTACATGCCAATTTTGTAGGATTGAGTTAGGTCCAAAATCCCGCATGATATCAAAGCCTGTCCTTAAACCCATTATTGAATCACCTACCATACTATTCATGCACCAAGCCCATTGACTAGAGATAGTGCTTAATAAGAGCTTATAAAGCTAAGGCACATTTCAACTTACAAGACGGTTTCGTAGGATTGAGTTAGACCCAAATCCAACATTATGGATGAATCCTAGTTTATATATGGGTTTGCTAATGCACTCATACCTTTTTTTAGTATGAGTGCATTAGCAACCAACACCAAAATTATTAGACAGAAAAACCCAGCAACTCTCCTCTCTTTCAGTCAATTTATTGTAAGGATGTTATAGTAATTTTTTACTATTAAATTTAATTTTTTTAAAAAAAAAATGTTTCTCTTTCCTCCCCCACTTTCCTCACTCCTTCCCCAGTTGGTGCTCCCTCTCCAGAACCCAATTTCGGCCTCAACTCCACCATGCTTACATGGTTCGTGAAGCTACAGAAACAAATTACTCATTTATTGAAGCAGCAATTTGTAAGCATTGCATCCATAGCCAGTTTAGAATGGAATAAAAAAACAATGAAGCTTAGATCGAGAATTCTAAGAACTTAAAAGTGAGTCCATTAAAAAGGCATGAATGGTGCAAATAAAAGGACTTTCGTGCGTGCTTCCCGTTACAATGACCATGGATTTAATTAGATTAAATCATACTTTATAAGCACCTAATCAGAGTGGCCATGAAGTTTGATGACGGATCATCAATAACAATGTTAGTAGAGTGTTATGCGAGATTGGGGAGGAGAGGAGAGAAAAGAGAGTTTTTTTTGTTTAAAAAAAAACAATTAATTACTATAATAGCCCTGATGTAACTGCTTAAAATAGAAGAGATCAAATTAGGTGTTGGTTGTTAATGAACTCATAATGAAAAATAGGTGCGAGCGCATTAGTAAACTCCTATATATATATATATAAGGAAGGATCAAATTACACCAGTGTAACTTTGACAACTATTACATCATTCTATAACTTTCAACTGAATAATATTTTCTTAAAACTCACCGTTGGATTGAAAATTCATTTCACACAGATCACATATACAAAATTTCATATTAATCCAAAATCATTTGTTATCTCGTTTGAATAAATTAAAATCGACATAATATAAACATTTCTAAAAATCACATTCTATATCAAGTTATAAAAATAGTGTAATAGTTGTTAAAGTTACACCAGTGTAATTTGATCCCTTCTATACATACATACACACATGCATATATATATATATATATATATATATATATATATATATATATTTGTGGTAAAGTTGAGTTTATTTTGTACTTGGGTTCAACTTTAGATGGAATCATTAAAAAAGTTGCGGATGTATGCGCATATTTGCTCTCATGGAAATCAAACGGAATGTTTATATCAACTTATTCTGCATGAGTACTAATATATGCTAATTTCTATTATTCACATCCAAATTTTGACCCATTTCAAAATTAAATATTTTGGGCTCTCAAATATGTATGTTCTTCTACTTGCTGCTACGAGAATGGTTTCTCATGCTTTCTAGAATCAAACTGATGTTCAGGAATCACAAATCAATTAACATTATAGATCTTAAATGCATTTAGTCACCTAATATTTGTATGATCTTTGCTTTGTGAGATTTAAGCTTTCAAATTTATATATTTGTACTTACTGCTTTGAAAAATGGTTTATCTTGTCTTTTGAAATCAAAAGTAATGTTTAGGAATCACAAAACAATTAATATTATTAGATCTTAAGTGCATATAATTCAATTAATATTATTAGATCTTAAGTGCATTTAGCCTCCTGGGGTGGAACAAAAAGTGGGCTGGTTTCATATAGCTCATAATTGTAATCTTTTATGTACCTTGTTAGTACCTCTGGTACTCATCTAATATAATTATATTTTATTTTGGCTGATCAAAAAAAAAAAAAGTGCATTTAGCCTCCTAATATTTCTAAGGTATTTGCTTGATATTTTCTAACTATTTGATTTTCCAATAGACTTTCTACTCTTATATTTCAGTTGGTAAGTAGGATATGAAATTTACAACCATGGATTTTATTAAATTTCTTCATCCTCAATAAGTGCAAAGACTATATCTATACAATATACATTTTATGTACACCATAGTAACCTCTACACTTCAGATAGTCTTTTAGATATTTTGTTTCAATGGTTTAAGTTGCCGTCATCATGTACTAGATGTGAGCACATGTTTGTACATAGAAGTATTGGGGTGGAGAGAGAGAACGGGGTTAGAGGAAAAGTGGTGGAGGTAGCTAAAGGTTGGAGAAAATTGCATGATATTAAATTTATAAAATATTTAATTTGATGTTAACATTTATAGCCCTATGTTTAGTTTATTCATCAAGCATGTGAATAAAGTAAAAAATATTTTAATGTACAAAAAATGAAGATAGAAAGCTCAAAGCTGTGAACTTAGTTTCTTTAGCTATATATATGTGTGTGTGTGTGTGTGGAAAAATTAATTGTCAAGCATGAATTAGAAAAATCATGTAAATTAAAGAATCCAAAATGAACTTTAGTGCAGTCTGCAAAAAGTTGGGTATCGGAATAGAACAATTTTTAATTTAACGTCGTTAATAGAGCTAAAATATGGTGTTCGGAGCCTTTCATGCAATAAGAGATACTACTCTACTCTTTCTCTGTCTGTTCCAAACTTTGTATACCTGGCTGAAAAGGTATCAGACAACTGCACTATCATTATCAAAAAGAACTTCCTATTTCTTTGGAGAAGGGAGACAAGTAGAAAACAAGGATTCATTTCACCTGGGAATGTAGGATAGGACACCCATTTGGCGAACATTGCGTTCATTTCTTTCAATTTGATGGCAAGCTTCATCAACAAACTGCAAAAAGATTTCCAATAAAATGAATCAGGTTAGCAATTCAATTTTCCAAATGCATTGGCAAAATGTCTTCTTCATGGTGCTAGTCACCTACTCGGTTGAACTGCATAGATATCCGAGACTCCAGGTCACGAAGCAAATCACGTACAAATCCTGCTGCATCAGCTTTCTGACCAGAGAGATAGCGTTCTGTTATTCCATGCATTGATATACAGCGTAAAGGGTCAATCTTATATGCCCAATCCACAACAGCATAGAAGTCTTCCTGAAATCATATAAAGCAGTTTGGTAGCTGTAAATGCTGGATTTTTAAATATACTAAATCGCTGCCAACAACACAACAAAACCTGACCAATTATAAGGAACAGTTTAATGTTCAGTCATAGTCCCTAAAATCAAATAGATTATATTCATATTATATAAACAAATCCAAAAATGTTGGCCTTCTAAAGGCTTAGGTTTTATTTTAAATGTTTCCTTGTATACCGGAGTTAGTGCATTCTTCTATTTTAGCACCTAGATACTATTATGAGCCTCTGCTTTGCCTACATTTTCTGCTTATGTGCAGACATCTTATCATTTGAGAACTCTTTCCTTCTATAAACCTGTCAAGTAAGCATAAGTACACAAACATATGAAGTTCACGCTGCTGCTAAGGGGAAAAGTTGAGAATTAAAACGCATTGAGCTTCAACAATTTATCTTCAATTTACCCTGGATTCGGTTTCTTGTGGAACAAAATAGTTATGTTAGAGAGAGAGTGACAAAACAATATACATGTATCCCCCTTTACCAGTATGATTTATATTCTTAGCCACTTGGTATCTACAACTGATAGACTGGTTCTTCAAAATTTATTTGACAGGGTTTATTCCCTTTTACAGTTTACTTTTCATGATCTACTGGAATTTTCATTTCTTCAGAAACTTGCATTAGTCTTTTTACTTCACTTGATTCTGTTAATGTCCATTGTTCTTTCAAATGATAATTGATAAAAGAATTTGGTCTCTTGACTCAGGGTGTTTTCCTCTTGTTTCAAATCTCCCAATCTTTTGTCTAGACTGCTGGTCTAGACAAGGATCAACATTAATTACATGCTACAAAAGCACATACCTTCCACTACTTTGTCTCCTAGTATGGGGAAATTTGAAGTTCTAGTTCAGAATCTGGGACTCATCTTTTTTTCTGCATTGTTGTGCAGCAAATTTTATTTGGAATAAGCTTTTTTGGATTTCCAGAGAGAATCGAGTTTGCCTTAAGGATCTGCATCTGTTAATTTAGAGATTTGGGCTTCCATAAAGAAACTAAGATTCTGTGGCAGTGGTCTGACTTTGCTGCTTGGTGGTGTCTTTGGATGGAAAGGAATGCTGAATTTTTTAAAGGAACTTCTCCATCCAACACTTGGAACATAGTTATTCTCATGGATTTTATATGCAGGGAGATTGGCATGCCTTGCTACATGACTCAATCTATTAGTTTCTAAATTTTTTCTTCTGTAAGTTTCTTGTTAGGATGCCTTATTCTCTACTTTTGTTCTCTCCATTTCTTCCTTAAATAAATTTCTTTTTCAATCACAAAAACCAATAAGCCTAAATCTTATCTAGTCTCTCGCTACTATGCTTATGATTGAGAAGATCCAGATCCCTTCATCTCACAAATATCAGAAGCACACAAGCAGATTCATAGTGATAAAGAGCATTGTTATGCATACTTGTATTCCATCAAGTAAATCCTTAAGTGATTTATTCAAAGCTTCAAGCTCCGCAGAATTTTTACCTACAAAAAAGGAAGAAATGGTAAAAGTCCTGAAAAATTGATACAAAGGGAACTAAACTATAATAGATTAAATATAAACTTGACTGTACAGAAAGGCTATTTGCGGAAAGTCAGGTATGAGTACCAGATTTGCTGTCATTCTCATCAATGTCCATAATTCCCAAATCATCATCATCATCATATCCAGCTTTGTTGCCATTAACAACACCTCCAGGAGGAACAAGTGTAGGAACTTCAAAGCACATGAAGTGTGCAAAAAAAGAACTCTGCAATTTATGCCATGATGAATTATATACATTTGAAATATTAAAGAGAAATTTGTGTAGAAAATGAATGAATATCAAACGACCACCTCATCCACCAGAAGTGGGATAAAAATTGTAAGCATCTTTGCATAAGCATCAGAGACTGTCGAAGTGTCAGTAGCATTTACATTCTGACCAGAACCTGTGGAACCTTCAAGCCAAACAGTTGGATTTCTAGATGCTTTAGTACTAGCACGAAGTTCATTTGCAAACTCACGGGCCTGTAAAAGGATGTCTGAAACTTTAGACTCCATATGCATAATGTAGCATAAAATGAAGTAGGGGTAGAATGTGCTTTAGGTCCCTCAATTTTCGGTCAAAATTGATTTTAGTTCCTATACTTTAACAATGGTGATTTTGGTCCCCGTGTTTGCCATAATTGATGAATTTTTTCCCTCACACTACTATAGTAAGTTCCATAAAGGGACAATATTCACCAATTATCAATACAAGAATCAAAATCATCATTTTTATAGTACAGGGAGTTAGGGACTAAAACGAATTTTGATCAAAAATTGAGACCTAAAGCACATTTTACCCAAGAACAGTATATATGACCCAGACACATCTTCAGGTCAAACACCAAATTGCAATCACAACTCAATGATCATACAACAGATCATGCAGAACTAATGGTGGAGGATCTGGCTATTCAAATGTTAACAAAATTAATCCTAGTTGTAAAAGTGCATCCCCTCGTCAACTAGTTAAGCAACGATAGATGTAAAAAAATTGTTCACTGTTGAAACCTTTTTTAAAAGATAGTTGTTGAGAAAATTGTTGAAATTATAGGACTTTAGGTATAGAGAGAGAGGAAAAGGAGATATGAGAGCCTGGATATATTGAGATTGTTATTGACTTGATATGACATGATGTCTTGCAACATGATGAAAAAACATATATCACCCACCCTCATTTATAATAATACTTGATAGATTATAATTTTAATTAAATAAGGAAATAAATCATGAGATAATAAGCAAATAAGGAAACTAATCCTAAGATAATTTAACTCTAAAATATTCTGATATAATATAGATATTATGAGATATTTTTTATATATTCTAACAAAAACATTTGATAATTTTCTTTGTAATGCATTAGACAATTATTTTCTAACAGGAACAAATAAAAAGTTCCTTTTGCCCACTCCTGGTTATGTCAACCATAAGAGCAAACAGTCCAGGTAACCCAGCTCCTTCAAATACCAACAAGGTAAGATTAAGAAAAAAATCTTGAAGTTTAACAGGGCCTGGGTTGCAGCAGGCTTGAGTGCTGAGTCTGAGAGGGTAAAAAAGTTACATGCACGCAAAGGCTTAACAAGCACTCTACCTGAAACAGTTACATGATTTATTTCCCATTATGTTTGAATCCAGAAATAGCCCACCTAAACTTATGCCTGGTTAGGCAGATTTTAAAAATAAACGGGTTACAACATTAAACATGCCAGCTGGTTCAACAACTAAATCTGGAATGAGTTACACTTCAATGTTCTATCACTCAGAAAATACTCAGTGAGGAAAAGATTTAAAATTTGGGAATTTATTCTCTCTAGGAAGTTTATAATCCTCCCTGCCAATAATTGACTTTTTTTTCAATTTATTTTTTATATTTTGATTAGGTAAGTAATCACATTAATTAATAATTTTTCACATGTATAATGGTTACTTCTCAGTTCATACAAAGATAAAGGAGTGTGTCATAATAAGAAAACCAGACAATTAAGAAACAAATAAAACCAACATGAAGTGCAACAGACCTCCCTGCGAAGAAGCAAGTTCAGAGAACTGCAATAAGCTTTTCTCAGTGGACCCAAACAATTCTTGTCAAGACTCTGCAAGTGCCCAGGAAGATAATTTAGGTATAAAAACAAAGAAAATCACTGAACAAATATATGTATCCAAAACAAAATTAATGCAGGAATAGTAAGGACTGTTTGATTTGAGAAAACGTTTTCTAATTTCATTCTGTTTTTACTTTTATGTACCACAACGCGACAATTTTTTAATTTGGTTTATACTTTAAGATTTTCAAATATTTGTATAAGAAACAGGGAAATCAACTTTTCTCAAAGCTTTCAAAATAGGAAACAAAGTGAAAACAATGTGACATTTTTGTACTCAAAAGTAACAGAAAACATTTTCTAAAAGTAAACAGCTCCTGAATCCCAAATTTTAACCTTCAAATGTTGCAGAAGACGTGCATATGTCCTGCACTTGTACCGCAGGTCAGCATGATCAGGCCTCTTTAACTGTCCCCGCTGTTCAGAGGAAGAAGAAAAAGTGATACCAATAAATTCCTTCAAAATTCAAAAGTCCTCAAAAGTGACAATTCTAAAACAAATTTACAGAAAATACCTGAGAAAAGTAACTTTTATCACTTATCATGAAGTCCACCAAACTAGCAAAATAATTTCTCAAGAATTCAGAGGCTCTCCTGACAAAAGTAGATTTTAATTTTTCAAGTTCTGCACGCTTCTCTTTAACCTGTAACAGGTAGCAGGAACCGCCATCGGAACAGATAATTTTTATGTCCAACACATTTTTGACATATCAACCAAAGCCAGAATACTTTCACTTGGCTTTGTGATTCCAAATTCATAGTACTCACAATTCTCTCCAACCAATCCAAAATGGACGAAACTAATGAATGAAAAATCATATCTATCACCTTAAAAAGATTTCCATTAATATTTTTCTAAAATAAATACAACAAGCACTCTATGTCTCATTGATAATTTTGTTTCATAAATGGCCAAATCATGATCGGTTTATTTTACCAGATGATTTTTAAGAGAAAAGTAAAGAAAGGAACATACAGCTCTCATGTTTGCATAACTAGGATCTAGATTAGGCACTCCAAGACCACGCAAGGCACTGGTCAACCATTCACATGCTTCTACATTTTGAAGCATTCGAGCTTCATCAAATGAACCTCCAGTCAAATTTGTGGCATACTACACCCAACAAAACATCATTAAAATAAATAAAAGCTAGGAAGTTATCTGGCCTAAATTAGTATACAAGGCATACCTCAGAAGGGACACGCAATCGCTCAAGAAGCTTATCAAGCTCTTCAATGAGAGATTTGTTATTTACTGATTGCATTTCCAGGTTGTTATTGCGGGTTTCTATCTGGACATAAGAAAAGTTATTAAGACAAAACAAAGTAAGAGGCCAGTGCTTTTCAAGAACTCCTACATCTGAAATTATATCACCTAGAAAAGCAAATAGAACTGAAATAGTGAAATCTCATAAAGCAGAAAGCAACTTCCACAGCAGCACAAAATGGTCACTGTAGAAATAATTGTGACCATAATTCAACTTTACAAAGGTAAAATCCAATTCATATTAATATCATTTTAAACTCACTGAAAATATTTGGCATGAACCAACTGTCCCAAAATATTTGGCGTGAGGGTGCGGGTGTGTCGCTGCCGTTCGCCGTCACTGCCATTCCTCGCTGCTGGTTGCCGTTGTGTGCTGTGTTCTGTGGGTTCTCCCCATTGTGTGCTGCGCTTTTGCAATATGTTCTCGGGTAGGGTTGGGTCGGGTCAGCCCAACACCTATCGCGCAAAAAACAAAAAAAAAGGCGCTATTTCCACCATTACCGCATTTCTGCCATCCGCAACCCGCAACGCCACCACTATTTGGTGGCGTTTTTTCAAATTTCCACAACGCTACTCCGCCATGGCGCCGCCATTGCCGCTATTTGATAACACTGATTTATATTAATATCATTTTAAACACACTGAAAATATTTGGCATGAACCAACTGTCCCAAAACCTGTTTTATATTTTATTTTTAGAGAAAATAAGAAAACTTAGGAAAGAGAAGACAGTGAGTATATACAATGGGAGAAGGACAAACTATCCTCCATGAAAAATTCACTCGAGAGGAAGGGAGAGGGAGAGAGAAGTAGAAGTTTAGTAGTACAATAGCCTCGAGTTTAGATGGGTGTATTTAAGAAGGAAGGAAATGGAGAGGATGAAATAATTTTCTCTATGGTTTTTTTTTGGTACCTATGACATTGGGGTGGAGTATCCACCAACCTTGTTGATGACTAATCCCTGCAGGGAAACCTGGCTGGCCAACTTTAATGGGATCTCTTCTCCTAACCATGTTTTTTTCCATCCATAAGACTCGAATCCGAGACCTTGCTTAAGGGAAACAAGTCCAGTACCACTTGGACCAACGACTTGTTGGTTTTCTCTATAGTTTGGATGGGTGGAAATTAAAGGGGAGGAGAATTAAATTTGTGGGACCCACTACAAAAATAATTCTCCCCTCATAAGCCATGAAATGGAGAAGAAACAGTCTGTTTTTCTTGAGTTATAAATATGTAAAAAAAAATTATAACATAAAAAATGGAAGGAAAAAAAACTAATATAATAAAAAGTTCATATATTATTAAGTTAAATTTAATTTATTAATTAATATAAAAATAACAATGTTTATTTATTTATTTACGCTCTCTTTTTCACTCATCCAAATAAGCAGAGACAAATTCCCCTACCTCTTTCCTTCCTATTTCTATTTAATCAAACAAAACATTGTTTCTACTATATTTCTCTTATATTTCTATCCTTATTTCTTTCCTCTCTATTTAACTCCTAATCAAACAAAGCATAAAGCTCCCCCATGGCTCCATCCCTCTCTAATGAAAACCCCCTGATGGAAGCTATGGTACAAACACAAAAGAGATTCCATATATACACTTCTATGTCAATTGACAGATCAAGAGGTAGCATAATATCTTTAAACCACATAATTGCATTTTACATAAAGTTTTTCCCTTCTTACTCTAGCCAAATCCAAAAAAAATATATAAAAACTGCTCCAAATTAAGACCCGAGATTCACCAAAGCTTCTAATTATTCCGTTTCTGATTAAACTAAAAATTGAGTAATGTAAAAATATCGGGGCAACTGTTTCCAAGCTAACACAAATATCAGGATATAGATGTTTTATTTTCACTGGTTTACCTTCTATATAACTATGTTATTTTCCATTGTTCTTAATAATGACTTTGGGAAGTGAATTTTAAGATGCAAATAAATATGAGCTATTATATTACAGAGAAAACAAAAGAAGTAACACAAACATCATGAACAACTTCGCTTCATAACTGGAGGAAAAGAGAATTGAGGTTGCACCACATAAACTAAATACAATGTACTAGACTAATGCATAAATTGCCTTGCCTTAACAAAGGAACAAAGAAAACTAAACATATGAATCATGCTTCCAGCAAACACAGCCATTACAACCAGAGAGTAAATTGTATCTAGGAAATTTATATTCTTAAACTGACGGGCACAGGTCCTTACTGATGCAATATCCTCCCTCATGTGCCGGAGTTTTACATTGAATATGCTTAACCATTCATCCATATCTTCCACACAACTGGTTGCAGCATCAAGCCCTTGCAACACCTACAAGGCACAAAGTAGTATGAACCACTCTATGAGAACAACCTAATTTATTATAAATAACTAAAAAGAAAAATGGAGATTTGTGAAATTGATTTGCATTATAATCGCCACTCTATCACTCAAATGGATGAAATGACAATAATGAGATACTGTTACAACTCAGCATGTTTAAATAATTAACTCATAGCTTAGACAACACAAAATCCTAGTTCACTCTATCATTTAAAACATAAAAAGGTAGAAAATTAAGCTTCCATAAAACATGCGAACCAAGGGGCCTGTTTACAAGAACATATAGCAAACAAGAAGGCAATACCCAACAAAGAAAGATCTTAGAATTGGGGCTCAAGGCCTAACTCAACCTCACAAAATCAGCTTGTAAAGTGAGAATAGACCAAGCTTTATGAACTCTATTTAAACCACATCTCTTGTCGATTTGGGACTAAACAACCACCCCCCTAGGTTGCAATTCAGGCAATCCAAAGAGGCCCCAATTAAGATGGGCAATGGATGATTGCAACTAAGGTGGCTTTCCAACACACACCCTCATGCCTAGGTCTATGGGCCTGAAGCATGACAATTCAGGTGGCCCAACAATGGATCCAGAAAAAGCTCCAATAACATCCTAAATTTTGGGTTCAAGGCCTAACTCAACCTCACAAACCAGCTTGTAAGGTGAGGATTGCACAAGCTTTAGAAACTCTATTTAAGCATATCTCTAGTCTACGTGGGACTAAATGCACCTCCTCAAGGTTACACTTAAGGCAACCTAAAGAGGCTGCAATTAAGGCAGAGCAGGGGAAACCAAAACTTCCAACAAAAGGTCATCAACTCAGAGAATGGTAATACCTCATCCATCAAAGGTTCACTTTCTAAAAGAGCATGCACATTTGCTGCTTCCAGAGCCTGGAGCTCCCTCTTCAACCTTTCAGAAAATTCCTCTGCTTCACCAATACCCATGACATAACTGCACAATTCAAAAAGAAAAAAATCAATTCTGAAATTCACATAACATACCTTTTTTTGTCAAATTGACACTGAAATATGTTACAAGATATGACTTAGCAGACCTGAATTATATATGTATCTAACCAGCATAGTATTTTCATTTGAACTTTGACAAATATGTTACAATTATTATGTACCACACTTTCTAATCATTTATGAATTCCCTATATCAATGTGAATCATAAAATGTGGCCAGAAATTTTGTAAGAGAACACAGAGGGACTCCGTGTAACCCTAGGATTTAAAGAACTCAATTCTGCAATTTACCAAACAGAGGTCATTACTTCAAGAACATGCTTACTCATCATAAATATCTAACTCAATACCATTTAAGACAAAGAAGAATAGCACCTACGTTCCCAAAAGAGCCTCCATGTCCTCTTCCTCTGCCTGCGAGACAAGTTCCTTTTCAACGTTGACTTTCAATTCTGTGATTTCTGTCTCAGTCACAACAGATGCAGCAGGACCACCATCTCGCACTTTATTCTGGGAAGAAACAGATGGCGTATTTTCCTATTTCACAGTTTGTGAAAATATATAATTAGAGAAGACAACTAACATACAATAATTAACTGCATTTCATCACTGTAATAAGAAGTTTGGATAGAGACAATCCAACTTGCACGGTCCTACACTATGTTTGGATGGAAAGTCAGAAGGGAAAGGAATAGAAAAGGAAAAGGAAAATTGGACTTTAATCCTTGTATAGGAGATTTTTAAGGCGAGGAAGGAGTGAAACGTATTCCCCTTCAGCAGGCCCCATCCCCCTCAAATTGGCAAGCAAACAGGGAAAATTATTAATTTTAAATTAAATAAGTAACTCTCATCTTCTCTGCTTAACTTTGAAGAGAAAGGGAATTTCCCTCCTTTCTTACTCCTTCTACTCAACGTCCAAACAGAGTTTAACATCTCCAGCTTGAAGTCATAGACTTGATACCCACAGATGAGATAAGTCGCATTCCATACAAAGTAACAAATACCAATCAATTATTTATTAAGCAGGAAAAGGAAAAAGTATTCACTAGATCAGAATGATGGGTACTTGATTGTAAAGAAGCACTACAATTAAGAGACTAGAAGATTGTCATATGCACCTTAGCCCAAAGAGCCATCTCCACAACATCTATACCAACAACCTTAGGAAGGCGACCCAAAACATCTTTACAGATGTTCAAGATGCAAAGAAGGAGGCGATTCCTACAAGAAAAGTGATCGGCACGATGAGAAAACTTTCATCCCCTCACATAGAACTCAACAACTAATTAACTCTCCATGAACAGATTAATATTTCTCTCAACAATATTACCTATCATCAATATTGCGCATGGTCCATTGAGGAGGAGCCACACTCTGGCTTCTAAGGTTATCAAATCCCTGCAAGATACGCATGCATCAGCCCAACAAGCAAATGATTGGGAAGACATACAAAAAAAAAAAAAAAAACTCCAAAACAGGGAACGGTAGGATGCTTCGCATATTGCTTCAGTGCCAGAAACTGAGAACATGTCTAGAACTAGAACATAAAGATCTCTTCTATCATGGAACTTTACCAGAGTAAATGTACATCCACTGGGATCATTTGCTACAACTTCCACTTTTGACAGGTGCTTTAGCTTGTATAGTTTTGCAGGCTGCAAGCACAATAGCTTTACAAAGTTGGAAATACTAAAAAGGACCACAAAGAAATGCCACGCAAAAAAAAAAAAAAAAAAACAACGATCCCAAAATATAGAAGAGAAAAAAAAAAACAAATTACTTCAAGAACTCCTCCCGTAGAATACTTCAAAACTCGAAGAAAAGCCGATGTCCTCAGCCCCTTCGATTTCGCTGCAGGAAACACCACGTCGTCACCAACAACTACACAAATGTAGAGTTCAACAAACAATTAAAACAGCAACACACGCTGATGAAACCACACACAAACACTTCCGCCTTAAGATCAGTTGAAGATAGATCCAACTAGCTACATATCACAAAAAGCAAACGAAACGAATCAAGCATTATTGCATAAACCATAGCTAATCCTAACACGAAGTCAGTGCGGAACCTTCAAAGTGTAGTTATAAGAAGCCAATGTTCACATCAGAGTAGTTAATTTAATTTCTTAAAAGCTAAAACATGATGGAATCTCGAGCAAGCAAAATCGAAGTAGCGGCGAGTATAGGTAATAATAGTTGAATGGCGAATGGAAGAGAGAGATTTAGGAAGAGTTAGGTAACTGGAGAGAGCGAGAACCCTGGGCTTGGCCATGCGACCAAGCTTAGAGGAAGATTTTCCAAAGATGCCGTGACTCTTGGCGACGCGCAGCGCCATCACGATCTTCTGCCTCGGGTCCTCAATTGCGGCGTCGCAAGCTCGCCGGAGCTCGCCGTCGTCGGCGCTTGATTTCGCCATCGCTGGCTCGTCCCCGATCTCGAAGCTGCGAAAGAGAGAGAGAAAAAAAGAAGAAGAAAAAGAAGCAGCAGCAAAGTGCAAATGTTGGTAGGAGTCACATTTAAAAAAAATGAAAGAAAAAAAAACTTTTTTCCATATCTGTGCTGAGTCTTGTCTGTGTTCTTCAATTGCTTACTTTTCTTTTACTTGCGGTAAAACCTAGACAACCTGTAGTCAATTTTGGCACTTCACCCCTCAGAGTGTGCGAACATAATTATCCAAAAAGGTTATAATTTTTTTTATATATATCTATGAAAAGGAAAATGAAGGATAGAGATATGCTTTCATTCTCTTCAACTGCCAGTAATACAATGTTTACTTACTTACTTTTACTGTTTTGCAGTTTTAATAGGAACCACTTTTCCCGATTCTTGTCCGAATTGGATTCCAACTTCCAAGGACTTAGAAAAAATTAATTAGAAAATAAGAAGACAAAATTTATAAATTAATTTAATCAAGAACTAAATTTAAACTAAATTTATAATTTTATCTTATAGTTATAATAAAATATAGTTAAAAGGTGTATTGAATAGAGAGATTTAGGAAGAATAATAGGATCACTTTCTCAAACATTCTTCCTCATTGGACCACATCAATTAATTTTTCAAAAGTTTGGCTTGCTCACTTGTTGCTCATTTTTATGAGAATTTCATATTCACTCTTTTTTATTGATTAAAATACTTTGTTAAAATGACTTCACATTTAATTTTCTTTTAAATTTTTATCTAAACATTAAATTTTAAATGATAGATATTCAATATCCATATTGAAAATGAATTACTTGATTAAAATAGGAATAATTTCATATTTAGTAAGATGGATATTTCCTTTTTAAGTTAGCAAAGTTTCCATTTTATTTTGTTCTTTGAAATCATCACCATCAGCAAAAAATTTATTTTTGGAAATATTAGGAGTGAGAAAATTTTGTTTGATTTACCATAAAAATGTTTAAATAAATTTCATAACAATCGAAGAGTTACGTGTTATTTTTATTAATTAATTATTTATCATATTATCAAGAATAACATAATATTTTAATGTAGTAAGAAAAAATTAAATTCGAAAAAATAAGATTCCTATTTTTAGCCATGAAAATATTTTCATAGAATTGTTAAAAAAATATTTCCAAAAATCTTATTTACTTTAAACGGACATCAAAAGTGAAAAACTAAGATTCCCAAAAAAAAAAAAAAAAACTGAAACACCTCGTAGGATAATTCAGAAAGTGATAGCGTATGATGTTACTTCTTTTGGCTTATAGGTTTGTTTGTTTGTCTGCGCATATATCTCAGTCTATGCACAAAAGGTAACTTCTTGTTAATATTATTTAACTTAATACATTAATCAACCACATTCGTATTGAAATATTCATTCAAGTGATGGCAATGCATAAAAAAGAATTCAAATCCTGAATTTTCAAACAGAGATATTTAGAGAAATCAATAATTCTTGTTATTTTTAGATTCATAATTCCAATTCAATAAGGGAAATTTTTTATTTATATTTTTTTATAAAGAATTTTATAATCCCAATAAGAAAGCAAAAAAATAAAAATAGAGACGAGAACTTACGTGGTTCGGTCATATAGACCTACATCCACGGGCATAATAACAAACAAATTTCACTATGATGAAAATTGAGTACAATCTACTTACAATTTAGAAAAACATAACCAAGTAAAGAAAAATAATGAACGAAATAACAACAAACAAGTAAAGCAAAAAGGCATCTGTGATGCATAGCTGCTGCTGATTTGTTGGTTCCTTCTGGATTCGACTTTGTTAACCTGATGAATGATCTTTCAGCGTAAAATTGCTCCTGATGCTCGTGACAATTGACCAATTTCAGAATTCATTTTTGCCCACTAAATAAAAAAAAGGCATGATTCATTTCTCTAAGCCTTGCTAAAGTACCTGTATACATTTCACACCTAAATTGGCTGATCTGATCTTTGTACTTGTGCACAGCTAAACTTATAATTTAATAATTCAATTTACAAATTAACTCTTGCAATACAAATTATGCCAACACATTATTCCTCAAATAATTAGCAAATGGAAGTTTTAATAAAGAGTCTAACAGGTTTTTAGGTTTATTAAAATTATTTTCATCTAAAAATTTACCAAAATTATAATACAGAATTAAAATTCATCTTTACATTCAAGTAGAAGTAATATTTTTAAATTTCAATAACAGTACAAAATTACTTACAAGAATTGTTCAGTTACTACATTAAAGAACAATAAGAATAACTTAAAATTTAATACAGTACCCAAAAATTACTAAAAAAAACCACAAACTATTACCAATTACATTATCATCATTCTAATAGAAGTCGCCCAAAAATATAATTTCTACAATAATAATTAAAAACCAATAACTTATCAACATGACTTGAATCAAAGTATCAACAATTCAGCATGGTCATTTTAACATTATCAGCATTCTAATGAGAGGTCGTAAATATTTCACTATCGAACATTTTAAAGGAATTTTTAGGAAATAATCGAAGGTATACTAAAAATTTAAAAACACGCTGCAATTCTACTAAAAAGACAGCTATCAGGATAAACAAAATAATATCTATATATTTCAGTACAAGTATAAAACTAATTTGATCCTTCAAAAAAAATTATATTCCTAGGAAATATCACCATTAATGTCAATTCAAACTTCTACATGCCTTTAACTAATGAAGTCGTGGAGCAACACCTAGATCAAGAATCCTAAAATCTGCTTCTACTTTTCACTGTCCTCAATGTGCTGTTTTGAACTGACAAATGATATCCAATTTTAAGAGGATATACTTAAAGATCATATAAAAGAGCAGCATAGTTCTTCAGACCACCAAAGATGAAGATAACAAAAATTGACCTGACAAAGGCTGTCCAATATTCTCTCTCCAATATACTAGTAGTCCATTGAGAAGACAAAATAACAAAGTCTTATAGCCACAATTCATGACACAGAATCAATTGAGAAGTAAATAAGTAACTAAACACATAGAAATCCAACATCACCAAATCATACGGGCCAATCCTATAAAGAACCAGTTATCCTCCTACATTTCCCAAAAAGAATCATCAAGTCTAACTCTGACAGAACCCTACACTGTCAAAAACAATAAATCCAAAACCCACAATAAGGAAAGCCAGTCCATAATGAACATGAGATAATGATTGTATCGAGGGTAATAAAAACCAGAACCTAAATAGTACTCTCCCACCGCTGCAGAAGAAACAGGCTCACAATTCAATCCATATTCACTGTGAACAAATCCAGAAAATGAAACATCTAAGACATTAAGTTTATCTGTAGCCAGATTCTAATCCACGGTTTCAAAAGAAAGGCATAATAATTTATTGATTCAATCTTCAATCAGCAACATCAGGAAATAAAACTCATCTGGAATCTAGCATACGGCAAATGAATAAATGCAAGTAGATGATTCGAGCCTTCAACAGCCATCCCACACCACAAGACCCAAGACGAAACAACAGAGAAGTAATTCAAGAAATGCCCTCATACTAGACCATTGAAAAGTAGAAGCAAAAGACAATCCAAGAATTCTAAATTCAGGGTAGAGATCACCAAATCATGTAAATAAGATAGCCACTGCCTTTCACAACCAACCACATTTACTGATTTCCACTACTTGACTTCCCTGTGAGACCCAAAGCAGAAATCATGGAGAAGAAATCAAGAAAAGCGCATACACTAAAAGCAAAATGAAGACACATCTGAGAGATTGGAATCCAGGGTAGACATCACCAAATCATGCTGAGGCTCAATGCTACGCAGAACGCAACACAAAACTTCTACTCTACATTGCAACAGTTTTAAAACTCAATCCATATGCCTCATGATCAAATTCAGAAACTAACAATAATGAATATCCCATTGAAGAAAAACCAAATTCATCTAGACTTGTTAGCCATTCTAATTTGCTGCTTGCAGAACGGATGGAAACTTGATACACACCAAAATCTTGTGAACATACTTCAGCACATGCTGCAAACGAAGGAACTTGAGCAGAGAAAAGCCAAAATCTCCTTGATCAACAGAAGATAACATTAAAATGATTTTTATACAATAGAGTAGAAATAGAAAGTCAAAAGAAATATCAGTTTCTAGAGATCTTCAATCCAAAGCACAACATAAAATTAAGAAAAACAAGCTTAAAAATCGGAAGAGCAAAATCATACAACCACTAATAGATCCTAAAAATAAGAATAGCAAAAGCCAAAAATCATGAAATTGAAATCAACTCAAATAGAAATGAGACCTCCAAATATAGGAACTAACTAAATAATGAAATGGTATAAAAATTCATTATTGTTCTCTGTAAATGAGAAATCAAGTTCCTGAATGCAATATAAAAAACAGATTGAGTAATATGGAAAATTTAAGATAAGCAAATTTTGAAATCAAAGATAAGTTGATGATAAAGATAATTAATTTTCAAGCACAAGTTGAACACCAAACTTTTCATAAGAATTAACAAAAAGTAGACCTCGTGAACAGATGACATAAAAATCTAATCCACATAGGAATGGCAAATGAAAGTGATACCAAACCCAGCACATATTCATTGATTAATCTCTACACTATTCAAAAGTTGACACTTGTCATGAAAAGTCTAAAAATGAAAAGATAAACCATGAATTCTAACTGAATTATGCAAGAGCTTTATTGATTTTGCAGAAATCAAACACTAAACAGCATAAAACAAGTTCAAAATTCAATTCAAGTGTGCTATGATCTATCGTACAGGAAACAAAAACAAAGTTATCACAGATTTAATGCAGTGAAAAAAAGATCCCAATTAAACCAAATAGTCCGGAGCTCTTTGCTCATATGGTAAAATCAAATGCCATTCTCAAAGATCCTGTCTTCAATTTGGCTACACCTGGGGGGGGGGGGGGGGATCATTTTTCCGAACTACAGAACACAGGTTACCTAGATAAATAGTCATCAACTAAGAAACTAGATAGATCAAGCTCATGAAAGAAATTACATCTTGCAGATATCATCTGGTAAAACCAAAGGACATAAAAATCATTTTCAGACTCAACGCATGGAAACACAAGACAGACCAGCAACCCTCATCTAAGAAACAAGAAAACAAACTCATGTGAGATTATGTATCAAATGTTCCTCAATTCTTGCTGATATAATCGGGTAAGTTGAACAGTTCCAGGAAACTTGGTGTCTCATCTATGAAGAAATTAACACTACCCATATTCCTCCAGTAGAAGAAACAAAGTATACAAATTCTCTTGCCTCCTCATTACTCTCTCTTATGGTTCCTATTAGAAACAACAATTAAGAAAACAAAGATAATGTAAGGATAATAAAACCTAAGGCTTCACAGTGAGTACGTCAATAATCTCCACCACCACTGCTTCCACATCCTACCAACATCCATTGTCAATCTTCCCTGTAAGGCCCCAATTGGAAATCAAGGAGAATAAAATTGAAAAACTAATGGCTCATAACTATAAACAAAGAATGATAGAAACAAAAAGAAAATCCAAGAATTCAAAAACAGTGAGAAACATCACCAAATTACGCATGAGGCTCGATGAGATGAAGGGTACTACACAAAATTATTCAAAACACTATATGCTGCAGAGAAAACAGGCTCACAATTCAATTCAATGTTTCGTGATCAAATCCAGAGAAATAAATAATACAGAAAGAAGAAACTCATCAATGAAATTAATTCATCCAGAGCTGTTATCTGTTCTAATTTTATGATTTATTCTTCAACAATCGGCAACAGAAATCTCATATCAGGACTTGGCATGCTGCATACAAATGAACACAAACAGTTCAACACCTAGAAATATCTTTCATATTAAAAATTTGTGAAAAAAATTGTGAAATCAGAGTTCTCCAAACCCAAATGAAACAAACAAATTGTCCGCAAAAACTCCAGTGCCTCCCAATACTTATAGTTCCTGTTAGGATCTCACACAATAACTGACACTACCAGGTGACCGTACACCAATAAACGCAGAACAAACACATAAGAAAATAATTAATGTGAGGGTAATAAAACCTAAGGCTTCACAGGAAGTCCATCAATAATCTCCAGCCACTGCCTTCCACAGCCTGCTGAACATCGTCGAAGAGTTCTCCAAAAACCTAAATGCTAACAAATTGTCCGCAAAAACTCCAGTGCCTCCCAATACTCTTATAGTGCCTGTTAGAATCACACACAATAACTCTGACACTACCAGGTTACCGTACACCATCAAACGCAGAGCAAACACATAAGAAAATAATGAATGCGAGGGTAATAAAACCTAAGGCTTCACAGGAAGTCCATCAATAATTTCCAGCCACTGCCTTCCACAACCTGCTGAACAAATCCATTTGCTTATCTGCCCAGTAAGACCCAATGGGAAGTCATGGAGAATAAAATCTAAAATCTTAAATGCTCATAATAAACATCAAAAGATAAAAACGAAAAGAAAATATAAGAATTCAAAAACCCAGAGAGGCATCGCCAAATCATGCACGGGGCTCAATGCAACGCAAGACCTCACACAAATCATGTCCCCACGTGATTAGTGAGAAATTATGTCCCAATGTGATTCATGGAAAATCAATCCAAATTTCAAAATCAACTATTCATTAGGTTATAGGAACATAGGGGTTTTCTATATATGTAGTGACTAGAACTGTATTGTGAAAAGGAACAGACAGAAAGATGGTAAAAGATTTTGATAGCAGCATTGAACCCAATTGCAATCATGGCATCCCAACCATTTATGTTCATACTGCAAACATGGAAACAAGTATTAGTAATCGATTTTTATCTTAGATTTTGTTATGTTCACTCAATATAGTGGCACTTGGGATGATATGTTGGCATTGACTAAGCAAAGCATTACAATTCACTAGCTCGGTTATGAAATTGCAACTTGCAAGCACAGAAAAACAGTAGATGAGTGACATGCCCATAAGCCCAAACTAGAAAATGAATAGAGTCTTGTTAGGTGTACCCAACATTCTTAAAAATTAACTTACGAATCAACTTGTCTTACGGATCAACTTGATCCATGAGTACACCTAGAGGCACTCAAGTGAATATCACCTTCTCATGACCCACTAAATTGAAAGTTAATCCTTGATTTAACAAAATTAAAAAAAAAAAAAGACTCTCAAATTATAATGTTCCATTTAAGTTCCTAATTTTAACCATCATTTTGGTCCCTAACTTTTGTTTAAGTTAATTTAATCATCATTTTAATTATTAAAAAGTCTCTAATATTAGACTTAATCATTTGCTACATGTAACTTTAGACTAAGTGACATACAATAGTTTTAGAAACGTTTTTTTAGTTTCGTTAATTTTGAGGATTACACTAACAACAAATCACAATATCAAAAATTAAATTTATCATTTATTCTATATTTTTGCTATATGAAATTATGAATGTTTGTTATTTTCTTCATTTGTTTTATTCCTTATTTATTTTTTAATCTTTATATTGAATAAAAAAACGATGCATTTTTAATCTCTAATCAAGGACTCAAAACATAACATTTTTGTAATCTTTGAAGACTAAAAACAAATAAAATTTAATAAATAGGAACTAACGGTAAAAAAAACTTTTAACCCGTTATATTTTCAAGTTTCAACTTCTCCAACACAAAGTGAATTGGGAGGGACTGAAGAGGGAGGGTAGAGAAATTTTTACCAGATAGATATGGCATCAACTGGTATTAGAGGATTTTTCAAACGCCCTGTTATCACCACCAGTATCATCAAATACCAAAACTCCAAGCTGCAAGAGTTCACATTTAACACCATATTTAATTTCAGCAAATATAAATATATATAATCAAGTCCAATGCAAAATGAAGTTAGCTAGAGAAAAATACCATAACATAACAGCTGAAGCCAAAGAAAGCTTTACAAAACCAAACATGTCCGAAAATGCTAGCCATGTAAACCCACTCCAAGCTCCATCTGACTTAGTGATGAAAATGTACAACAATTGTGCAATCACAATGACCCGCCATGATGTGTTGAGAGTAATTGCTGCTCCAATTAGGCCCCATCCAAGCTTAAATATAAGAAACCAACTAAAAAATGTGTGCAGCACCAAAACAACTACTGATATCCATAACATCACCAGCACTTTCCTCTGTGCTGTGCCTGTAGGAACTTTACTATTGAAAAGTTTATGGCGTATGCAAACAACTGAGGTATCATCCACAGAGCAAATTTCCCTACAAAAATAAAGTACAAGTAAATAAATACAATGTGCTCATAATAATAATAATTATAATTATAATAAAAAGAAATTTTAATGTGTAAACATTTCAATAAATTATGACAAATCTCACGTCTAAACCACCAGAGTAAATCATTTAATGAGATATAATATTTATAAAATTGATGATTTTTAATAAATTTCAACTAAATTTCAACCAGTAATTGGCCCATTTTCCAATCCAGACTCTTTTTCTGGATAGACAAGGGTCGATGGATGGATGGAGGGGATTAAGCACTGACAACTCAGCAGAAATAATTGAGGCTTACATTATGTTTGAATAACTTTTGTATAGTATTTATGTAAGAAGAAAATAAGAAACTAAAATAAATTTCAATAATTAGAAAAATAAAATATAATAGTAATCAATATTATATATTTATTTTGTCATTTCTGTTTTTACTACACTTGTTTTAGATTTAAAGTAATAAGTTGTTACTGTTATCAAGAGTATAAAAGCAGTTGCCAATAGAAAAAAGCCACATAATGAAGAACATGCCACAGAACAGAGGCCCTTGCTTTGCATTCCCTTGTAAACAATTTTCATAAAAAGTGAGCCTAGCCTGCTGTGCAAATCGCCTGTGAGACTGGCTATATCCATTGCTTGGAATCGCCAGTGGTAGTGACGTTTTTGCCACGTGTTGTACGCAGGAGCTTTTCGCCAGTATCATTGACGAATTACATGTTTTTTTACGTAAAATAACATACCCATCGTGTAAATTGTTTAGAAACAGACCCATTATGAGAAATAGTTTTTAAAAAAAACCCCATTAGGGCAATTTGCCCTCTCAATCATTGGTTCAAACCAAACCGAGGTGAGTAAAATGCAACATCAACGCAACATTATTCAACCAAAACATCAAGGTTTTGGTGTAGGCATCTATATTAGAGATGATCGAGACATAGACTTTGAGCTAGATAGCAAGATCGTGGTAGATGGCATTTCGCAAACTACAACAGGCTACTTTTTGGTTTAAAAAATTTATTAAATAAATATAAAGATTGTCTAAAGTTTTTTCCAAACTCAGAAGAGAATTTTGTAAAGCGACAAACCAATCATGTCACTCATCTTCTGCCAAGAGCATCATGGTTCATTCTAATAGCCATGCTTTTTATTTTTTTATCAAATTCCTTCATGTACTGTTTCTATCATTATGAATGAAATCAGCTAAGATTTCGATTTAAAGAAAAAAGTAACTTACTCTATTTAAAAACCTTCATTGACAATAACTTACTCTCCCCAATATTTAAGTAGTTTTGAATTAAAATTATCCTACGCTAAATGAAAAAGTCTCATTCTCATGTAATAGGATTAGTACATGCATTTATTGTTGGTTAATTTGAAAATCGAGATAATACTGGATAAATCTGAAGTCGTGTATAACACTTTCAGATTGAATCAAATTTCGGGGTTCAACCATCAATCGGATAAAATCAGAAGATTATAATTCAAGAGTTTTGTTTTGGTCTTGTATGTTTTGTCACCCGTAATACTTTCTGAACCAGAATGATTATTTATGATCAAAGAACAGGTGGTTTTTGGCGGTTGATGAACATGTGATTTTTGGCGGTTGATGGAAGTTTTATCTTTTTTAAAAACTATCTTTTCCTGAAAGTCACTTCCATGTAATTTCCAAAATTTGCCTAAACCGAACATCTCGTTATTACATTAAAACAAGCGTGCACTCTTATTTTAACATAATAAAGAGATCAATTACACTAAAATGTCCAACAAACCTCCCCCATTTTAGTGTAATTACCGATCAAATCACCAAAGTCATAACATACCACAAACTACTACATAGATGAAATATCGTGACGATTGAATTTCATCTTAGCAAATTACACGTTTCAAATATTCGAATATCAGGGTGTCACTAAGGATTGAACCCTTTCTATTCATAATGAATACATGAAGATAATCTGCACAATAGTTTATAACATTACTCTTGCTCGACACTAGTTTACTAGCCTGTGTCCATATCCTTCATAAGCATATCAAAGCCAAGTCCCAGCTTCTTGAAGCGGCTAAATTTCATGCTTATATAGGTAGTCCTTTTCTTTCTTGCACCTGCAAATGCAATTTTTCAAAAGAACCATTGAGGAGTTATACTTCAACCTCCTTAACTTACAGAACCGAACACATACCTTTTGGGATACTTTCGATGATGTGTTCCAATCTCTACATGTTAAGCTTTCCACATTGAATTCAACACCTAATGTCATATTAGATGGAAATTAGGTATCTTAACATAAGAGATTTCAGATGGACTTTAATCCTAATCCCACAGCCGACCTTTTCATGAGATCTCTACTTAACCCTTTGGTTAAATGATCGGCCAAATTATGCTAAGTTCTCACAAATTCCACTGATATCACACCATGCATGATTAAATCCCGAACCATGTTGTGTCTAACACCCAAGTGTCTAGACTTCCCATTATACACTTGACTATATGCCTTAGCCAAAGTAGCCTGACTATCGCACCTGATAGACATGGGAGGTATAGGTTTGGGCCACAATGGAATCTCATAGATCAGATTTCTTAGTGATGAGGACATGACCAAGAGCAAGGGCAAGGATCCACTTGAAGGACTTGGAGGACCTAAGACAAGGGCTAGAGCAAAGAAAGCCAAGGAAGCTCTTCAACAAGTGTTGTCCATACTATTTGAATACAAGCCCAAGTTTCAAGGAGTAAAGTCCAAGGTTGTGAGTTGTATCATGGCCCAAATGGAGGAGGACTAAATGACACCACTTTGTCTCAATTTTTAGAGTGTTTAGTTTGTCTAAATAATGGCCCAATCCTTGTAAAGTTGGCTGACCAAAAATATGTTTTGGGTTAATCAATTAAAAGGGCTTTAGTTAGGTTTAGTTCAAGTTGTAATAAGGGCCCAATTGGCAACCTAGGCATCAGCCTTTTGGGAGACCAAATGGTGGCTGACTTGTTGGCTGTTGGGGGTGACTTTTGGTTGCCACAATTTCAGTTACACTCAGCCATTAAGTTTTTTTTAATTCCCTAGGTTAATGGCATTAAGTTATTTTAATTCTAGGTTAGTGGGTCATTACTAAAATCTGCTGTAAAGCTTCTATATAAGCTGAACCATTTTATCAATAAACACAAGTTGAGTTTTATTCAGAAAATTAGAGTTTATCTCTTTTATCTTAGTGAGAGTGATTCTCCTAAATTCTTGAGTGATTCAAGAACACCTTGGCTGTATCAAAGGACTTTCACAACCTTTGTGCGTTGCCCTCGCTGGAAAGAGTGATTCTTTCCTTCCTTTCATCATCACCCTTGTTCTTTCAAACCACAATTCCAGAAAATCCACCTCTGCCCAGAATTATCTCGTGGCCATAACTCCCATTTTATGCACTCAAATTAAGTGATTCTTGAGCCTAAATTGAAATTCAAAACGAGACCTTTCACCTCGTTTTGGAATCACCTCATTTGGAGCCCTGTAGCTTCAGTTATTGCCATTTCTATATTTCTGTCCAGCCACCACTTAACCTACGTTTTACCATCCCATTCATCCATTTTATGCCAAGAACCACCTTATTAAGACCCACGAAATTAGCCACCTTATTTTCCATCCTTTCCTTAATCAATTTCCGCATTTTCCATCAAGGTTTAATCCTAGACGATCCTAAGTCAGCCCTTGTGCCATGAGGGTTCATATCATTTGGTAATCAGAGCTCCGGTTCTAGGATCAACACTTCCTTTGCTGGAAATATTGGGTAACATCCTTCTTTATTCTCTTTGCCATTTATATTACCTTCTTATTCATATATATATTTTTTAGGCTGAACCATTGCAAAAGCTAAGCCTTTTGATCTCTTTGTTATAAAAAAAAAAAAGAAGCAGAATTTCGTATAAATAAAATTAAAAAAAAAAAAAAAAATCGGGCTGAATGGTTCATGCTTGAAGAACTTTAAAAAAAATCTCTTTAAGGTAATATATTGGTTGCATGAAGGATTGTTACTTGAATTCCTAAATTCTGAATTTTATTTCCTTCATTTGTGCCTAAAAACATTGTTAGCCTTTTTCTTGGTTAACCTTTTCCTTGTCTCTCTAGCCTTACCTTACACATATTGGTGAATTGTTCTTTGTTGTGGCCATAATCTCTTGAATTGCCTAAGAACTCAAGGGGAATTAGAGTGGTAAAAGGTAAGAGTGTTTCATTAGAGAAAAGCCATAATTGTGTGATACACTTGAGTGGGTGAGGTATTCAAACAGCAACTATAATTGTCTTGTTGCGTTTGATTTATTTGTTTGAGATGTCAGGTACTAATCCTAATGATGGAGTGGGGCTTTCGCAATTCCAAATGCAAGCTTTGATGCAACATTTGGAGAGGTTAATGAAACAACAAGATGATGCGCTCCATGAGAGGTTGGATCAAATGGAGAATAGAGATCATAATGAAGAAGAAAGGAGGAGAAGAGGGAATGATGGTGTTCCTAGACAAAACCGAATTGATGGTATTAAACTCAACATTCCTCCATTTAAAGGAAAGAATGATCCGGAGGCCTACTTGGAGTGGGCGATGAAAATAGAGCATGTTTTCTCATGCAACAACTATGAGGAGGACCAGAAGGTGAAGCTTGCCGCCACGGAGTTTTCCGACTATGCTCTTGTGTGGTGGAACAAGCTACAAAAGGAGAGAGCAAGAAATGAAGAGCCAATGGTTGATACATGGACGGAGATGAAAAAGATCATGAGGAAGCGGTATGTGCCGGCTAGTTACTCAAGGGACTTGAAATTCAAGCTCCAAAAACTAACCCAAGGCAACAAGGGGGTTGAGGAGTATTTCAAGGAAATGGATGTGCTCATGATTCAAGCAAATATTGAAGAAGATGAGGAGGTAACTATGGCTCGATTTCTTAATGGTTTGACTAATGATATCCGTGATATTGTTGAGCTGCAGGAGTTTGTTGAAATGGATGATTTGCTTCACAAAGCAATCCAAGTGGAGCAACAATTAAAAAGGAAGGGAGTGGCTAAGAGGAGTTTTACCAACTTTGGTTCTTCTAGTTGGAAAGACAAAGGTAAGAAAGATGGGGCTGCTACTTCTAGTAGTTCCACACCTATCCCATCAAAAACTCGCTCAAAGTCCCAAGAGGAACCCTCTAAAAGGAGTAGAGATGTGAAGTGTTTCAAGTGCCAAGGCCTAGGACACTATGCTTATGAGTGCCCTAACAAAAGGTCCATTGTTCTTAGAGATGGAGAATATATAAGTGAATCCGATGTTGAAGAAGAAGAGGAGAGTGAGTACGTAGAGGAAGAGGAGACTCCGGAGGGAGATTTGTTGATGATTAGGCAGTTACTTAGTGGTCAATTGAAGCATGAGGAGGAGAGCCAAAGAGAAAGCATCTTTCACACTAGATGTTTAATCAATGGCAAGGTGTGCATGGTGATCATTTATGGAGGTAGTTGCACCAATGTGGCTAGTGCTAGATTAGTGTCAAAGCTAAATTTAGCTACTAAACCACATCCTAGGCCATACAAACTTCAATGGCTTAGTAAGGATGGGGAGGTGCAAGTGAGGCAGCAAGTGGAAGTGGACGTTTCCATTGGGAAATACAATGATAAGGTACTTTGTGATGTTGTTCCTATGGAGGCCAGTCACTTACTTTTGGGGAGACCATGGCAATTTGATAAAAGAGCCAATCATGACGGTTACACCAACAAGATCTCTTTCATGCACCAAGACAAAAAGATTGTGCTCAAGCTATTGAGTCCACAAGAAGTGTGTGAGGATCAAAAGAAAATGAGAGAAAAACTTCTTCAAGAGAAAAAAGAAAAAGTGAGCAAAACACTTGAGAGTGAGAAAAAGAGGGAAACACTTGAGAGGAAAAAGAGTGAACAAAAGAAGAGTGAAACACTTGAAGTGAGGGAGAGCTATTTAGCCACAAAAAGTGAGGTCAAGAGGTTGTTTCGTGCTAAACAGTCACTATATATCTTGTTTTGCAAAAATCAGATTTTGACCACTAACACTTTTGATGATTTTGAAGTTGTTTATGGTTTTAACCCACTAACTCCTCTTGATCTTTTGTCTATGCCTAATGTTTCTGTTTTTAAGCATAAAGAAGGTCAAGCAAAGGCGGACAATGTGAAGAAGCTTCATAGGAGAGTCAAAGATCAAATTGAGAGGAAAAATAAAAGCTATGCTAAACAAGCCAACAAAGGAAGAAAGAAGGTTGTCTTCGAACCCGGAGATTGGGTTTGGGTGCACATGAGAAAAGAAAGGTTTCCGGAATAGAGGAAATCAAAGCTTCAACCAAGGGGAGATGGACCATTTCAAGTGCTTGAAAGAATCAATGACAATGCTTACAAAGTTGAGCTGCCCGGTGAGTATAATGTTAGTTCCACCTTCAATGTCTCTGATTTACCTCTTTTTGATGCAGATGGAGAATCCGATTTGAGGACAAATCCTTCTCAAGAGGGAGAGAATGATGAGGACATGACCAAGAGCAAGGGCAAGGATCCACTTGAAGGACTTGGAGGACCTAAGACAAGGGCTAGAGCAAAGAAAGCCAAGGAAGCTCTTCAACAAGTGTTGTCCATACTATTTGAATACAAGCCCAAGTTTCAAGGAGTAAAGTCCAAGGTTGTGAGTTGTATCATGGCCCAAATGGAGGAGGACTAAATGACACCACTTTATCTCAATTTTTAGAGTGTTTAGTTTGTCTAAATAATGGCCCAATCCTTGTAAAGTTGGCTGACCAAAAATATGTTTTGGGTTAATCAATTAAAAGGGCTTTAGTTAGGTTTAGTTCAAGTTGTAATAAGGGCCCAATTGGCAACCTAGGCATCAGCCTTTTGGGAGACCAAATGGTGGCTGACTTGTTGGCTGTTGGGGGTGACTTTTGGTTGCCACAATTTCAGTTACACTCAGCCATTAAGTTTTTTTTAATTCCCTAGGTTAATGGCATTAAGTTATTTTAATTCTAGGTTAGTGGGTCATTACTAAAATCTGCTGTAAAGCTTCTATATAAGCTGAACCATTTTATCAATAAACACAAGTTGAGTTTTATTCAGAAAATTAGAGTTTATCTCTTTTATCTTAGTGAGAGTGATTCTCCTAAATTCTTGAGTGATTCAAGAACACCTTGGTTGTATCAAAGGACTTTCACAACCTTTGTGCGTTGCCCTCGCTGGAAAGAGTGATTCTTTCCTTCCTTTCATCATCACCCTTGTTCTTTCAAACCACAATTCCAGAAAATCCACCTCTGCCCAGAATTATCTCGTGGCCATAACTCCCATTTTATGCACTCAAATTAAGTGATTCTTGAGCCTAAATTGAAATTCAAAACGAGACCTTTCACCTCGTTTTGGAATCACCTCATTTGGAGCCCTGTAGCTTCAGTTATTGCCATTTCTATATTTCTGTCCAGCCACCACTTAACCTACGTTTTACCATCCCATTCATCCATTTTATGCCAAGAACCACCTTATTAAGACCCACGAAATTAGCCACCTTATTTTCCATCATTTCCTTAATCAATTTCCGCATTTTCCATCAAGGTTTAATCCTAGACGATCCTAAGTCAGCCCTTGTGCCATGAGGGTTCATATCACTTAGCCACTCAGCTTCTTTACCAGCTGCTGCTAAAGCTACAAATTCAGATTCCATTGTTGAATTTGTAATGCAGGTCTGTTTCTTGGATGCCCAAGAGATAGCACCTCCTCCAAGGAGGAATACCCAACCACTTGTGGATGTAATCTTCCATATTGGTTATCCAACTTGCATCAGAGTAACCTTCAATAACTGAAGGAAATCCAGTATATGTCAAACCATAGTCAATGGTTCCCTTTAAGTACTTGAATACTCTATTCATAGCTTGCCAATGATGAGAACTGGGATTACTTGTAAACCTACTAAGTTTAGCAACAACATAAGCTATATCAGGCCTAGTACTAATCATTGCATACATGAGTGATCCTATTGCCCTTGAGTGTTCAAGTTGAGACACTGCTACACCTTTATTAGGTAATAGCTTCAGGTTAGGATCAATGGGAGTACTTACGGAGAACAATCTTTAAAATTAAATTCCTCCAATATCTTCTCAATATAATGTGATTGAGAGATGGAAATGCCATTGTTTCCACGTTTGATCTTTATTCCTAAGATCACATCCACCTCCCCTATATCTTTCATATCAAACTTAGAAGACAAAAATGCCTTAGTTTCATCAACTTGATCTTGGTCGGTACCAAAGATCAACATGACGTCTACATACAGACAAATGATAACTCATTTGCCATGAGTATCAAACTTGCTGTATAGACATTTATCTGCTTGGTTTAGAACAAAACCACTAGACAACACAACCTCATCAAATTTTTGATGCCATTGTTTAGGCGCTTGTTTCAAGCCATAAAGAGATTTCATCAGTTTACACACCTTATTTTCATTTCCTGGCATAACAAACCCTTCAGGTTGTTTCATGTATATCTCTTCATCCAATTCACCATTTAAAAATGCAGTTTTCACATCCATTTGGTGAATCACCAGATTGTGGATAGCAGCAAGTGCTAACAACAGTCTAATAGTGGATATCCTAGCAACAGGAGCATATGTATCGAAAAAATCAATACCCTCCTTTTGCCTAAAGCCTTGGATAACCAATCTGGCTTTGTACTTGTCAACAGTACCATCCACTTTCATCTTTCTCCTAAATATTATCTTACATCCTAATGGCTTACATCCAGGAGGTAAGTCAACCAATTTCCAGGTATTATTTTGCATGATGGAATCCATCTCACTTTGGATTGCTTCTTTCCAGAATACAACATCCCTTGAAGCCATTGCTTCACTAAAAGTCTTTGGGTCTTCCTCAACATTAAGGCAATATTGATATTGAAATTCAATATCATTCCTTGACCCTTCAACCAAATAGAGTTGAAAGTCATCACCAAATGACTTAGCCTTTCTTACTCTCGTACTCTTTCTAGTTTCAGTACTAGTTGAAGGTATATCCTCAATATTAACTGAGACTTTCGACATGGAATTCATGTCCTTTGGCCTAGGTATAGATGTAAACCTTTGTTCATCAAAGATAGCATCCTGTGACTCTATAAACGAGTTCACAACAACAAAATCATTAGATTCTAGCACATAGAATCTATATGCTTTAGAATGTTCAGCATATCCAATAAATATGCAATCTATACCTCTTTCACCTATGGTTTTCCTTTTAGGTTCTGTAAGCCTGACTACAGCCCTACATCCCCAAATTTTGAGATAACTCAAATTTGGTGTCTTTTTGTGCCAAAGTTCATATGGGGTAACCTTATTCCTTTTGTTAGGAATTCGGTTCAACAAGTAACAGGCTGTCAACATAGCCTCACCCAAAAATCCTTTACTTAAACCCAAATAGGATAACATGGAATTCACCATTTCTTTCAAGGTTCTATTCTTCCTTTCGGCTACACCATTCTGTTGTGGTGTATAGGGAGCTGTAGTTTGATGTATTATTCCAGTAGATTGAAAATAAACCGGATCATAATACTCACCTCCCCTATCCGTACGAAGAGTTTTGATTAGCCAATTTTGATGAAGTTCTACCTTTTTCTTATAAATTTTAAATTTATCAAGAGCTTCATCTTTTGTATTTAATAAATATACATAACAATACCTTGATGCATCATCAATAAAAGTAACAAGATATTTTTTATGACCTAATGATGGAGTAGCATGCAAATCACACAAATCACTATGAATAAGGTCTAAGACTTTAGTCTCACTTTTAACATCCTTAAAAGGTTTCCTAGTGATCTTGGTCAACATGCAAGTTTTGCATTTTTCAATGTTCATATCAAAAGGAGGAATCATACTTGTTTTTGACATATCTTTTAATCTTTTGTAATGAACATGTCCTAATCTAGCATGCCAAATTTCTGATTTTGTCATATTAGTTATAGAACTATACGAGGCCATACAAACAGATTCATGAACAAAAGGAACATCAATGTTTAATTTAAACATTCCATTACAACGATAACCAAATCCAACAAACGAATCATGTCTTGACAAGATGTACTTGTCACTTTCAAGTACTTGCTTGAAACCACAATTATTTAAAACCATACCAGACAATAAGTTCTTACGAATACCAGGTACAAATAAGACATTATCCAAATACAAACTTTTTCCGGAAGTAAAAACTAAATTCACACAACCTAATCCTAGGATTGGTTCAGTTGCAACATTGCCCATCTTCACAATAGAGCCATCATCGATTGGTCTAAATTCCTTGAACCAACGACGATCTTTGCACACATGGCTTGTTGCTCCCGAATCAAACCACCAAACAACGTCATCATCCTGCACATAGAATGCATAAGATATTAGTGATACATAATTTGAATTCGTATTCGAATTAAATTATTCACTACAATCTGACCTTGTTGCTTTTCAGGATCATTAGACCCACTTGGACCAGCCTTGTTCTTTCCTTTGAACACCCGGCAATCCCTCTTTAAATGACCAGGTTTCCCACACTTCCAACATGACAATTTTGTCTGTTTGTTTGGACCTTTGTTCTTATTTCCTTGAAATTTTCGTTTGTTACCTTTAGCATTGTAATTTTGCTTAACTGTTCCACTTTCCTCTACCATATTAACGGAAGAGGAACCTACTACGTTTTTATCATTGACTTAGTCAATTTCCTGAGCCCTCAGCGACTCCTCAACCATGAAATGACTACCGAGTTGAACCAGAGTCAACTCTTCCTTCTTATGTTTCAAGGTATGCTTGAAGTCTTTCCAAGAAGAAGGCAGTTTATCAATTATAGATGAAACTGCAATAAATTCATCCATTTTCAAATCATGTTGAGTAAACTGACCCAAAATCCGCTGCAGTTCATTATATTGTTCCATAACAGGCCTCGAATCAATCATTTTGTAATTAAAGAAATTACTAACTAAGAATTTGTGACTTGAGGCATCTTCTGCCATATACTTGGATTCAAGAGAGTCCCATAATTCCTTAGTAGACTCAACATTTTGATAAATATCAAAGAGAGAGTCAGACATACCGTTCAGAATGTGTCCCCGACAAATGTAATCGTCGTTCTCCCATTTCAAACGCTTCCTTGTTTGATCCAGAGTTTCGTCTTCCATAAACACCGGCATTGGTGTACTCAACACATACACCACCTTCAATGTTGTCAAGAGAAAGTGCATCTTCTTCTGCCATCTTCTGAAATCCTGCCCTTCAAACTTGTCCAACTTCGCAAACTTGCTTGTCATCTTTGAACTATCGTTCGTCATCTCGAAAAAAATTTGATTCAATCTTTTGTTGGTTAATTTGAAAATCGAGATAATACTGGATAAATCTGAAGTCGTGTATAACACTTTCAGATTGAATCAAATTTCGGGGTTCAACCAAAATTGTTCAATCGGATAAAATCAGAAGATTATAATTCAAGAGTTTTGTTTTGGTCTTGTATGTTTTGTCACCCGTAATACTTTCTGAACCAGAATGATTATTTATGATCAAAGAACAGGTGGTTTTTGGCGGTTGATGAACAGGTGGTTTTTGGCAGTTGATGGAAGTTTTATCTTTTTTAAAAATTGCCTTTTCCTGAAAGTCACTTCCATGTAATTTCCAAAATTTGCCTAAACCGAACATCTCGTTATTACATTAAAACAAGCGTGCACTCTTATTTTAACATAATAAAGAGATCAATTACACTAAAATGTCCAACATTTATCGTTCTACTTGTACCAGCTGCATAGTGCACATGCACGATTGCCTATTTTAATAACAAATTAATTTTTTATGTATACGACTCACTGTTGAAATTTAGGGGGGAATAATTGCCAAGGCCCAAGAGGACTCTGGACCACATAAGATGATGTATTGGGATTTGAATGCTGTACTCTCTCATGTGTATCCTGCACTTTCTTTTTTATTTGAAAATGTTAAACTATTTTTTTTTACTATTGCAATGTTTATTCTTAAAGTTATTTTTTATTATCATGGGATACTTATTTTAAAAATCAAAGTTAAATAAATTAAATTACATGCAAACATAAATTTAAATAAATAACATAATATATATATTTGCGCCCAAAAATTAATACAATATATATACAAAATTAATACAAAGTATCATATAACTAACCTAGCATAGAAAATTTAAATATATTTAAATAATAACTTACAATTGGACCACAAGTAAAACTAATTTAACATACAAAACTAATAACTTAAAATACTTATAACTAAAACTAAACCTAACGTACAATACTAATAACTTACAGTAATTATAACTAAATTATCAAACTAAACCTAATTTACCATTTATAGAACACTTCCTCCCGAACGCTTATTCCATATAACAAAGTTATTTTTTATTGTTATATAATACCTATTTTGGAAGTTATTTTTTACTATTACGAAATGTCAATTTCGAAAGTTATTTTTTGCTGATATGCAACACCTACTATGAAAACTTTTTTTTATTATTATGAAAGGCCTATTCCAAATAATATAATATGAAAAGGAAAATTTAGGATTTTTAAAAGATTGGAAGGTGCAAGATTGAAATCCTCAATGTATTTGAGCTCAATTTTCATGAATAAAGAAAAATAATTGTTAGTTTCTTGATCCTATTATAATTATCATGTAAAAAAAATTATCTTAAAATAACTCTTATTTTAACTTTTTTAATGTAATATTATATTTTCCACTCAGATTTCTTATATATTAATTTATAAATATATTAATGAGGTAAGCGGGTTCCTTTTATAAACAATTTACCGTAGGGGGTCTGTTTTGAAAGAATTTCCGGGGAGGGTTTATTTTATAAAGGTGTTCCGCCACTTGGACTGGCGGAACCCTTGTTTTCGTAATTTCCTATGCATGCATGGTTCCGCCAGTGGTGCTGGCGTAAAGCAACCCAAAGGGTTCCGCCAATTGCACTGGCGAGATACCCCCATGCCATCCATCCATCATCGCTAGCCCATTCATGCATGCTTGGTTCTGCCAGTCAAATTGGCGAGATCACTTTAAGTTGGTTTCGCCAGTCGAGGTTGCAGGATACACTTGGTCCATTGGTTCCGCCAATCGAGGTTGCGGGATGGCCTTGGTCCATTGGTTCTGCCAGTGATACTGGCGAGATACAACCCGTGTAGTGCAACAGTAACATGCACAAGGGTAGGTTCAGTATAGGGGTTCATGCATGGCTTTGTACTTTGTGTTAGGGTTCAAGTATAGGGTTTGCAGAAATAATGAAGAAAAATTGACCATGGCTGATATTTTCAGGATTTCAGAATAGGTTTTAATTTTTTTTTAGCGTAATAGGGGAAGTCATCCTCTTCCCTTTGCGTTTAAATACGGCTGTTTGCGCCTAGAATATCCACCAAATACACATTCTCTTCTGTTTGAGTTTTGTGAGTTTGAGTTAGAGTTTGTGGTGCTTGAAAAAAAAATTGTTGGTGATGTTATTGAAAGCTTCAATAGGTATGACTTAAATTTTCATATTATTATTATTGAATTTTAGCTAGTAATTCTTTTAGTTAGTAATTATATTACTTAAATTTTCAACCAGGTAATATAATTAGAATTTATATTTAATTTTTTGTAATTATTTTAGTTAGTAATTATATTTAAAATAAAATATAAGTGAATTCAACAAAATATTAGATAGTATTAGATAGATGTATTTAATTTTCTAAAGTATTTTATAATGTAAAAATAATCTAATGTTATTTGTTATAGATAGTAATAGGTAGATGTGTTTAAAAAAAATAGATAATATTAGGTAGGTTGTTTAATTTGTCGTAGTTATGGTTAGTGTAAAAATAAATTAATTTTATTTGTTATAAAAAAATTGTAGATAGTATTAAATAAGTCCGTTTATAAAATACTATATGTGTTTAATTTTTGATGCATATATCTAGTGTTAAAAAAATGTTTGTGATTAAATTTTCGTAATGTTATTTGTTATAAAGAAATTATAGATAGTATTAGGTAGGTGCGTTAAAAAAAATATATGTGTTTAAATTTTTGTAATTATTTCTAGTGTAAAAATAAATTAATGTTATTTGTTATAAAAAAAATTATAGATAATATTAGGTTACGTTCGTTTAAAAAATACTATCTGTTTTTAATTTTTTGTACTTATTTCTAGTGTAAAAATAAATTAATGTCATTTGTTATAAAAAAAATTATAGATAGTATTAGGTAGGTGCGCTTAAAAAATATGTGTAAAATTTTTCGTAGTTATTTCTAATATAAAAATAATTCAATCTTATTTGTCATAAAAAAAATTATAGATAGTATTAGGTTATGTGTGTTTAAAAAATACTATGTGTTTTTAATTTTTTGTACTTATTTGTAGTGTAAAAATAAATTAATGTCATTTGTTATAAAAAAAATTATCGATAGTATTAGGTAGGTGCATTTAAAAAATATTATCTATATTTAATCTTTTGTAATTATTTTTAGTGTAAAATTTGAATGAAATTTTTTGTCATGATATAATTTTTTATATTTTTTAATATTAATACTAATTTTAATTGAGATGTTGAAATTGCAATCCTGAGTGTATTTTGACGAGCCTTATGACCAGAATTTGGTATTAATATTATCTTTATTTAAATATATTTGAATATGAATAAGTAGGAATAATTTTTTCTTTAGAGTACAAGATTAATTTTTTAAACTAAACACAATTTTGTGGTGCAGTATTAATGGCTTCTTCTTTGTCATGTTCATCAAATATTTCAATTAATTCTGGTCCTGTTGATGGACGTGTTGTGGATGCAAGATAAGCATATTTGGAATGAGGAAGAAGATAGAAAATTACATATTAAAAGAGTTGTCCCCACATATCAAGGTTAAGAAGAAGTACCAGAAGAGATTATTCCTCTACTTCGTTAATCTGGTTTTCATTGGATGCAACATTAATCACTGCCTTGATAGAAAGATGGAGGCCAGAAACACATACTTTTCACATGAGATGCGGATGGTGTACTATTACTCTTCAAGATGTCTCTGTTTTATTAGGTCTCTGTGTGGATAGGTCACCGTTAATTGGTCCAACAAACCTTAGTTGGACTAATTTATGTGAAGAATTGTTAGGAGTCAGACCAGAAGAAGGTGAACTTCAAGGCAGTATGATTAAATTAAGTTGGTTGGCTCACCATTTTCCAGATTTAAGTAACCATGGCGGTAATTTAGAACAGGTAGAAAGGTTTACCCGTGCATGAATCCTTCGATTCATTGGAGGTGTCTTATTTGTTGACAAAAGCAGTAACAAAGTTTCGGTAAGATACTTGCAATTTTTACGGGACTTTAGAGAGTGCAGCACGTATTCATGGGGATCTGTTGTATTTGGTTATTTATATAGAGAGATGTGCAGCGCCACCAATTATAAAACTAAATCAATTAGATGTATGTGCATCTTAATACAAATGTGGGCATGGGAATGATGTGGAACTCTGGCTCCAAGAAGGACTCATCCCATAATAGAAAAAAAACCACTTGGACACAGGTTACTTGTCTAAAAAAATAGATTTGATTTTAAAATAATTAATAATGTAAGTTATGTTAATTTATGATTTTTTTTTAGGTGGCTGCGATGGGAAAATCAACATATTGGTAATGATGATTTGATACTTTTTCGTTACAAACTAGATATTATGAAACGACATGAGGTAAGAACATTTAAATTTATTGGTTAAATAACAATTTGGCATTTCATATTTCATTGAAATTAATCAAAATTGGAATTATCTGCAGTTTTTCTGGGAGCCTTACTCAGCAAATGTTATGTCAGTGTTGCCTCCAATTTGTTTAGTTGAAAGTGTTGCATGGTGCGCGGTGATGCCACTAATTTGTTTCCAAGTCATTGAGTGACACCAACCTGATAGAGTTTTGAGACAATTTGGCATGCAACAACCAATTCCACGTTCTCTTTCACAACCATTTAATATTCATGGTATAACTTTGAAAGGAAAACATGATGAAAATTGGGGGCAACTGTTAGGCCCAATGATCAATCAATGGAACAATCAGACTGATTTTAGGGTTGACGCTTATCTTCGACAAGAAGGTCTACTGAGCTTTAACTCTGACTATATGATGTGGTATAGGCGTAAAAAAAAAGATATTTGTTGACCCTAAAAATGCAAACATGGCGACGCTGATATTTTTTATTTTTTTTTGTCATATTTAACTTCAAATAATTTATAAAATTTGAGTTCATGAATTTGAACACGTAATAATTGCAGGTTGAAGTTGCAGAGACGTTACAATACATGGTGTCGCCACAAGGGAGAAATACATGGACAGTTGATGATCTAGTGCCATATGTGGAGAAAATAACAATTTTATCTGAAGAGCAAGAGAGAATAACCGAACCTCTATCACATGGTCTAGCAACAGAACATGAATTTCCAGCCCAACAGTTAAATATTCTCCAATCAAGTGTTGAAACTATAGGCATAGCCAGACAAAGTGAGACAGTTGAAGCCAAACCATATTTGTACCCACAGATGGCAAAGCGTGGCCATGGAATGTATTACACACTACCAACATTTTCTTAGTAATCGACACAGATGTATCACTATCCATTCGAAGCTCATCAAAGTGATACTTCTGCAAGCAAACATTCATTAGGTGGTGTTGCGGAGACACATGCGAATTTTTCATGGCCTACTATGACCCCTTCACAGCAACATGATGTTCCAATTGAAACACCTAATGCCCCATTAGGTACTTAATGGAATGTACCCGGAACAATACCTAATATGGATGAATTATTAGGTGTTGATTTGTGTCACCAATTTTCTCTTGAGGCTGACCAGCATGAAAAGGAGGGCCACCGTGATAGAATAAATCCTGATAGATAGGCACGAAGATGGGATCGTCCATGCGACACATCCTCACGTCATCACCGACATCAAGACGATTGATTTTCTTTTTAGTATTTAAATTTTTTTTGTATGTTTTTAATTTAAATTTTAGACTTGTATTATCATTTACGTTATGAATATTAACCAAATGATCAAATTTATGGCACACACATAAATATAATAATAACTAATTTAAAAAACAAACTGATCAACGATACGTTCCATTTCATTCAAGTAGACAAACAAAATACATAAATCAATTAATTTAACAAATTTCACATTGAGATTGCATTGGACATCCACGTCTGTTGTCTCCTTCTCTTCCACATCTACTACATTTTTGTTGGTGCTCAGATGGTTCCAGCCAATCCATCTCATTCCTTATCCTTGTTGATTTTGGCCGACCTTTCGCACGAATTGTACTTGGATCAGGGATAAGTGCCCATGGCTCATTAGAAGGAGGAATAACCGCTTCATTCCTAAGAGGTCACCATTGTGCAGAATAAGTTTTTAAGATGTGCTCATTTGTGTAAACAACATCTACATATTGGAAGTAATTCATGCTCACGTAACCACAAGCAGCAATAATGTTGAACATGGATAGTGAAGAAGAGAATACTTTCCGCATTGACAATAATGGTCATTCAAGTTAACTGCCCACTTTTGTCCGCCACGTTGCGTTCTAGGATTGAAGGTCTCCTCTACTTCAAACCTTGTTGACTGGATATCATAGACGCGGACGATGTGCGACCAAGCTTGTTCTTGATTTTTTTGAAGTTCTTTAGCAGCCTTAGAACAATATACTTGTCCTTCATTTCATTTTCTTTGGGCTTGGCGACCACGATCAACAAAGTATTTTCTGATGTAATCCTAGCCCCTAAGGGCATTGGATAAAAGACTCAGAGAAGATTGGGCCAAGGATGCAAGAGAAGGCCCTAGGGTTCTCATGAGCCTTAGGGTAGATTTCGGGCCCATGGGCTAAGTATGAACCCACTTATCTTTGTACATATTAGATTAAGGTTTCATTAATTTTGGGCCTTGTATTTAGGACTCCATAATGTAGGTAGGGTACCCTAGAAATATAGGATTTTTCAGCCCTTGTATTTTAGGGCACCTAGACTAGTTTTTGTATTATGGGTAGTTTTGTAATTTCAGATGCACTAAGTGAATATTTGATGTGTGTGGTTGGAAATAAATTTAATTGAATTGGTAGAAGCCCAATCCAATTAAATTTTTAGAGGGGGAGGTGAGCATTTTCTTACTACATCACATTGCCACATCATATAATCACACTTTGTGCATGTCCTTCATACTTTACATGCCTCATGACACCTAAGCACACTTAGTGGAGAATCTTGGAACTGATCTTGGATTAGTGGGCTGAACCATAACTAAAATTCACTAATCATAATTAGTGAAATTTTGGCTCCAAAGTTTGGCTCCACAAATTCAATTTCAAATTCAAGTGAAATTTGAATTGAAATTCAAATTTCCCTCTAATTTTGTGTGACACTTAGGCTATAAATAGAGGTCATGTGTGTGCATTTTTTGAACTTTGATCATTTGAATATTAAACTTTAGATTTTAGAGCTCTTTTGGAGCACAAAATTTTGTGCTCTTCTTTTCCTCTCCCTTCATTCATCTCCTTTTTCCTCCAAGCTCTTATCCATGGCCTCCTATTGTGGTGAGCTTCTTCTAGACTCATCTTCTCTTTGAAGTGGCGTATCCTCTCTCTCTTCCTTCTCCATTCCGTTACCATTCATCTTCCAAGAAACAAAGGAATCCATTGATGAAGAAGATCCTAGGCCTATAAGCTCCAATGGAGCTTACATCATGTGGTATCAAGAGTATCTTCATCTAGGTGATGTTCTTTTGCTTCCTCTATCTTTTTGTTTGGTGAATTCTCTTTAATTCCTTGTTCTTCATCTTATTCTCCATGTATATCCTCCATTGTCTTGTGGTTTGGTGCTGTTTATAGTAGATTAAAAAAAAATAAACCGATTAAATCTTAGATCGACACTTGTTCTTGCATTTCTATGGTTCAAATTTTGTAGATCTACTATTGAATCATGTTTTTGTGTTTATTTTAGGTTCTATCATTTTTCATTCATAATATTCTTTTGCTGAACCTTTAGATCTAAATTTTCTTCCAAAATATTGATTAGAAAAAAAAAACACAAAAATCTAAGTGTAAATCACTTAATCGATGTTGTCTTAGAGTCATGTTTAGTCATAGTAATTGTCACATTTTGTTCTAAGTTTGTGTTGAATTTTTATTTTGTTGATTGAATTGTAGATACATTTGTTCATGTATTCTTGTCATTCTTAGCCTATCTTTTGAATTTTGAGTCTAATTCATGCATGTTATTTAGTTCATAACATGTTCTAAATCAATTCCTAGAAGTAGTCTTGTTGTTGAACTCTTTTTTTTGTTTTCTAAGTTTCCTACATGATGCCTATGATGAAGTTGAGTTGTGGTGTTGAGTTGTGGTTGTATTTGTGAATCAAATAAGTCTTAAGCTCTCTTGAATTGTGTTATTCAAGATAATTGAGCATAAGCAAACACAAATTGTAACTATCCAAGCCTTAAGCAACATAAACATTACTCTTGATTTCTAGGTTGAAATCGCTGGTGCTGGCAGCTTGAACATACGAAATTGTATAAATTACTGGGAATTGGTCACTACGTCTTTAGAGCTGAAATTTTTACTGAATTTTCTAGACATCTGGAAAAAAATTATAAAAAAAGAATCAAGCGATTTGGATTAAAGGAAAAAATAAGAAAAATCACGCAAGTTGGCAGAAAAATCAGTGTCCAGGAAAAAAAAAGTGAATGGAAAGTGTGCTTGTTGTTTTGGCTCAAAATTTGTTCTATAATTGGTGCCTATTTTATACCAATCCTAGTTTTGAAATTTCAATTGAAAATTATTGTGAAAACAAGTGCCAAAACTAGAGGTTTCTTGAGTATTTTTTTTTTAGTTTTTCTACTCTACTCTAGAGCTATTCTAGGTTTTGAGTCCTAGCTTGCTTTTTTGTGATTTTCATTGCTTTAATTATTGAATAATCCTTGAAAATTTGTCTTGTTAAAACTCTTTTGGTTTAGCTTTCATTTCATTTTTTTGGTCTTTGGTTATTACTTGTCTCTTTGTTTCCTTGCTTGTGAGTTGCCATATAGGGAATTAGAAAGGAGGATTGGTGCCATATCTTGAAGAATTTGAGTCAAGAAGCAAGGGGCCAACCACCTTAAGAGCTATTGGACTAAGGAACACTCCAAATTGAGTGAAACACTAAAGAGAGAATAGCCACCACAATTGAGGACTTTTTTTCTTTGTAATTTTGTAATTAGAAATTTGCTTTGCTTTCAAATTTTGTAACAAAAAAGCCTTTCATTGGAAGTAAGTTGGGAGCCTCCAATAGGTCACCCTACTTCCATTTGTCTATAATAATTTTAGGCAATTTTCCCTTAGGATAGTGAGTGTTTTGTTGGGAACCTTAAATGAGGTCATCCAAACACTCCTAGGATCCGCCTAGTTTGCATTTCTTGCACCTTAATTTCTTGTTTACTTTCATAGCTTATTTCCTTTACCATCCATTGTCAAACCGCCTAGATAGCTTACCTTTTACCAATTAGTTTTTACATTATCTTTCACACCTCTTTTAGTGTTTATTTTGGCTAGTTTCAACCATAGTTTCTTTTACCTTTTTTTCAAACCGTCAACAAGAAAGAACCATAACTTAGGAACCAACATGAGTCTTCATTCTTCATCTAGTGTTAATGGTGAGGGTTCTACTCCTAAGGACCCCTTGTATAAGATATTAGATGAGTTGAGATCCCTTAAGTTGTGGAAAGAAAAACAAGTGAGAAAAGAAAAAGGAAAAAAAATTGGAAGAAATAAGTCAAGATGAAAGAGAGAAAATAAGAGAGGAAGAAAGAAGAAAAATAATGAAAGAAATGAAAAGAGAAAAGCATGCCTCATGTAGTAGTCATAACTCTTGCAAGAGCCTAAGTGAAGAACTTTGTGACTATTATGAAGGAACGCATAGGTCACATCTTAGACCTCACTCCCATAGGAGAGAAAATGAAAGAAAGCCTCAAGAGGCTAACATTAAACTCCCATACTTCCATGGGAAGGACAATGTAAAGGCTTACTTAGATTGGGAAATAAGGGTAGAGCAAAAACTTAAAAGAAAGTCTACTTTAAAATCTTATGGCTATCATTCTTATCCAAAGAAAGACCAAGGTCTAGGCATCTTAGGGGCAGCACCTTCTAAGCCCAATGATGATAAGGGGAAGACAATAGAAAAGCAACCCCCTAAGGCTAGTATGCAAGAAAAGACTAGCTCTATAAAGTGCTTTAAATGTCTTTGGAAGAGGACACATTACTTCTCAATGTCTCACCAAGAAAACCATGATTATGAGGAGCTAAGACATTTATAGTAGCCAAGATGAGGCTGCTACTTCACCTTCCTCTAGTGAAAGTGAAGAAGCAAAAAGGGAAGAATCTAGTGAAGAAATCTACCCCCAAGAAGAAGGAAAACCTTTAATGGTTAAGGAGGAGTGTAAGGAGGTAAGGGTCTCCTCCAAGAGGTTAGCTAAGAAGGAAAGACATTTTGAAATAAAGACAAATATTAAAGAAATTTCCCTTCTTAGACAACCTCCACATTTTCTCCTTTGTAAAAAGACACTTGTTAGCATTGCCACACCTTTTGGGCTTGAGTTTATTCCTCAAGTAAAGGAGTTGTTGGATGAGGGTTTGGTTCGCAAGAGCTTAAATCCTTGTGCTTTGTTGGTGCCCAAAATAGGTATTATTAGGCACCAAATCCCTAAAATAGGTGGTATGATGAATGTTTTGAGTGGTGCAACCCTCTTTTGTGAAATCACTCGTGCACCCAACAACTTCATGATTTGTGTACATAGGGACTCATTAGGTAGGTTTGTTCTTATTTTTAGTTTCAATAAAACTTAGGTACTCATATGGGACACCTTAGGTTTGTCATACTTTTTGGTAGGAATAATCAACATGAAAATACAGAAAAAAATATGTTTTATTGCATTACTTTTCTTAATTTTTTAAATAGTGATCAAGGGGTTCCCATGAACTCTAAGAGAATAAAGGTCATTCCTGAGTGGCCCATTCCACCAAGTATAAGGAAAATTTGGGGCTTCCATGACTTAACAAAATTTTACAAAAGGTTTTTCCCATATTTTTCTATACTTGTAGCACCACTCATTGAGTTGGTGAGGAACCATGTTTCTTCATGGGAAGATGGTCAAGAAAGGGGTTTTCAGTCCTTACCGTACTCTAACATACCCAACATCACTAATACATATGTTTTTATTCTTTTTACAGGTGTTGAGGAAAGAATTAATGAGTTTCAAGAACCTCTGAATTTGAGGTCAAATCCTTTTCAAGGGGGAGGGAATGATGCAATTCTACCCCCCAGGGACATTGGATAGAAGACTCCGAGAAGATTGGGCCAAAGATATAAGAGAAGGCCCTAGGGTTCTCATGAGCCTTAGGGTAGATTTCGGGCCCATGGACTAAGTATGAGCCCACGTATCTTTGTACATATTGGATTAATGTTTCATTAATTTTGGGCCTTGTATTTAGGACTCCATAATGTAGGTAGGGTACCTTAGAAATATAGGATTTTTCAGCCCTTGTATTTTAGGGCACCTAGATTAGTTTTTGTATTAGGGATAGTTTTGTAATTTCAGATGCACTAAGTGAATATTTGATGTGTGTGGTTGGAAATAAATTTAATTGAATTGGTAGAAGCTCAATCCAATTAAATTTTAGAGGGGGAGGTGAGCATTTTCTTACTACATCACATTGCCACATCATATAATCACACTTTGTGCATGTCCTTCATGCTTTACATGCCTCATGACACCTAAGCACACTTAGTGGAGAATCTTGGAACTGATCTTGGATTAGTGGGCTGAACCATAACTAAAATTCACTAATCATAATTAGTGAAATTTTGGCTCCAAAGTTTGGCTCCACAAATTCAATTTCAAATTCAAGTGAAATTTGAATTGAAATTCAAATTTCCCTCTAATTTTGTGTGACACTTAGGCTATAAATAGAGGTCATGTATGTGCATTTTTTGAACTTTGATCATTTGAATATTAAACTTCATATTTTAGAGCTCTTTTAGAGCATAAAATTTCGTGCTCTTCTCTTCCTCTCCCTTCATTCATCTCCTTCTTTCTCCAAGCTCTTATCCATGGCCTCCTATTGTGGTGAGCTTCTTCTAGACTCATCTTCTCCTTGAAGTGGTGTCTCCTCTCTCTCTTCCTTCTCCATTCCGCTACCATTCATCTTCCAAGAAGTAAAGGAATCCATTGATGAAAAAGACCCTAGGCCTATAAGCTCCAATGGAGCTTACATCATTTTGACACCTACTATGTGTTGATTTCACCAAAGCTGTTATCGGTAGGTTGTAACAATCCTTCAATACCTTATTTACACATTCTGATAGGTTGGTTGTCATGTGACCATATCTACATACTTCTTTATCATAAGCCATGCTCTATTTTTCCTTTGAAATGCGATCAATCCATGTTGATATGGCTGGACTCAACTGACGAAACTTTTCAAAATTTTGATCAAATGTATGTTTGCAAGGAGTGTAGGCTGCATCAGAAGGTTTTGTTAGCAACAACAATTTGAAGTATATATGATACATCAATTAACATCATATTATAAATTAAATCTTACCAAATTTCTTCAACATTTATTTTTGTTTGGCATTATTGTATTTGGGATTGAAATTGCTTGCTATGTGTCGGATGTAGTAAACATGATAAGCGTGGGGAGGTTGCCAACCAAGATGTTCGTTAGTAACAACAAACTTTATACTCGCGTGACGATCAAATATGAGACAAATACCATTTTTATTTGTCATGTGTTTACGCAAGTGTGCCAAAAACCATGACCACGCTGTTAACGTTTCACCTTCGACTATGGCGAATGCTAGAGGAAGAACACCACCATTTCCATCTTGTGATGTGGCCATCAACAGGGTCCCATAGTATTTCCCATATAAATGTGTGCCATCAACTTGTATGATTAACTTACAATAATTAAAAGCCTCTTTGCATTGACCGAAAGTCCAAAATACTCTATCAAACTGACGGTGTTCATGACTCACCTTGTTGCAAAAATAAAATCGTCATGCAATATTTGAAAATAAGATCTAGGAGAGTGATTTTGCATGTGTTTTAGCCACGACGAAAGTTTCGCATATGACTCTTTCCAATCGCCATATTCTATTGCAATCGCTTTTTGTTTCTCCATCCATGCATTTTTGTATGAAACCTTATAGGAAAATGCACTATTTATCCTTTCTTGAATCAAAGAAACTTTTATGGATGGATCTTCTCTAATCATGTTTGTTAATAAAATAAGAAAATTTAAATAACCAAAAAATGCAAAAGTAGGATAATATGAACATAAAACACATACCTACTACACAAGTGGCAATGAAATCTGAATCAAGCTTCTCATGATCTTGTATCATACTCATATTTAGACATGTGTGTGGTCCACCCCATTGTATCACTTTCCATGAATAAGTTTTTTAGATAAAATTGCCCTCGTATAAAATGGGCAAGGACACTCTACGCTTTTATTTGGGCAACAAACGATATATTTGTGCGATTTGGTTTCAAGAACTTTAAAACTTTGATGCACCTTCATAACATATTGTTTGAGTGCATTTTTTAAAGCATCTTTACTATCAAAATCCATACCAACATATAATTCTTGCCCAACATTAAAAGTACATGGCATCTCCAAACCGCAAATGTCCTCCTCATCAGGATGACTCCAATTGATATTGTTATAATGAAAAACATCATTCCAAAATGGATTTTGAATTCCATCTACACCAAATATGTAACAAAATAAAATTCATGTTAATTTCAGCAAAATTTTTATTCATCATTAAATACAAATGTTATAAAAGGATTATTGTATTCAACTCTTTTTAAAATTTAATTAAATATACTTTCTCTTGGTTGAACAATTGTAACTGGTTGAACCATGTCAGCGACTTCATCATCTGTATCAGATATACCATCAACACTATCATCTTCATCTAAAGAGTCTTCAACGTATGAATTAGACACAAGATAATCATCATCATCATCTTCATCTTCATCCTCATGTAAATTGCTTACATTTCTTGGCGGTTCTGACTCATTATTAGATAAATTATTTCCACATGATCTAATAGAATTTGCAGAATGAAACACATAACCACCAACAACATCATTTTCTATGTATAATTCTAAAACTGACATTTGTTCTTGTTGCCGAAAACTTTCGATCATAGTTTCAACATCTTCGTCATCACAAATTTGTAACGCAATATATTTTCCTGAAACTAAAAATCTGCAACTTATACAAGAAATAATTTCATTATTTGCTAACCTTACTTTTTCTCCTATTTTTTTTCCAAAGCATTATAACTCATTTCACGATTAATTTGAATTGCTTTTTTACTGCCTTCAAATATTATACCGTCATTCTCTTCATATACCCTTCCATTGAAATATAAGATTGCTATAACAGAATTCATCTTATACCAAAATATATCTACAAATTTTTTTTATAAATAATTAATCATACTAACAAAAATTCACCTTCGAAGCAATTTTAATAACTTCAAAATTAAATACTCTAAATCTAAAAAATAATACACTACAGATTATAAGTTAATTCTAAAAAAATATATATAAATGATGTGAGGATTTTAAAAAAAATTACCACCTATATTAAAATGGGAGACATACCAAAAAATAACAAATCTTCAATTAAATAATCTAAATCTAATAAATACTACATATTAAAAGTTCATTCTAAAAAAAAATATAAATGATGTCATCATTTTAAAATGAAAGATACCACCAATATTAAAATAAGAGACATATCAAAAAATAATAATACTTCATCTCCGAGCAATTTTAATAACTTAAAAATTAAATATTCTAAATCTACAAAATACTACAATAGAAAACTTAATTCTAAAAAATAATTTGTAAATCATATGAGGATTTAAAACTAACATATACAACCAATATTAAAATGTGAGATATACCAAAAATTAACAAAAGATTAACTGGTATCAATTTTAATCCCTTAAAAATTTAATAATCTAAATCTAAAAAATATTAATATTAAATCTTAATTTTTTAAAAAAATTATAAATGATTCTCAGAAATTTAAAAATAAAGATAACACGTATATTAAAATGACAAAATGTAAAAAATTTAAAAATAAAGATATCACAAAAATACCTAAAAATAACAAAAGTTGAAGGTAGACCAGTCTCTAGATAAAACCCAACTCAGATATAGAAACACACAACTAAGCTAAGTTTTCCTCTCTAACTTTCTCATATATATAACGGGTATTTCGCCAGAGGAATTGGCGGAACCACATGGATCATGGCTGTTCCGCCAGAGGGACTGGCGTAACCACATACATGGGTATTCCGCTGCCCATATTGATGACGTAACCCATGCTGTGGCGTGGCATGCATGCTGGTGGCCATGTGTGTTAGAACAAATCTATTTTAACCTGTGATATTACAAACTACAAAAGAAACACATGTTATTAACAAAATGCGGAAATTACAGATCAAAACATACCTCCAGCCATTGCTATGAAGAGTTTCTTGTTTTGGTTCTTCCAAGCTCTCTCTCTTCCACTCTCTAGATGGTGTATAAGACTGAATTCGAAGGGATGAGCTCAGGGACCAAATTCATGTGCTTATATAGGCATTCTACCATCAAGAATGCATTTATCAGCCATTACCACTCATTATTGGCTGTTACAATTCTTTATTGGCCATTATCATCCATTAACAACCATTCAAAATGGCTTTCAAAACTGATGAGCGTTACAAAATTTCAAAATGTTATGACCATGAATTATTACATTCTCCCACTTGGTCCAAACATTTTGACTTAATGCTCAATCTTCTTAAGAAATGAATATATGAATCATAGTGATAGTTCCTCTTATAACGAGTAATATCATCTATGTATTACAATATACTCAATTTCCCAAGCAGTATACTTAAAGTGGTAATAAAACTTCATGAATAAACCCAATGTTTATTCTTGGTCCAAAACATAATTTTTCTCAAATAAGTCAATGTGCACCAAAATATGAGAAAATATCATAATATAAAAGTTTCAATTTTTACATATATGTATACAATCATAAATTGGAACCAAGTCCCATTCTTTCTACATGATCCTTAAATTTAAACGGTGGCATGCCTTTAGTTAAAGGATCAGCGATCATCAACTCAGTGCTTATATGCTCAATGACCACTTTCTTGTCTTTTACTCTTTCTCTAATGGCTAAGTACTTAATGTCGATGTACTTACTTCGACTTCCACTTTTGTTATTCTTAGCCATAAAGACAGCAGCTGAGTTATCGCAAAAAATTCTTAAAGGCCTTGAAATAGTATCAATTATCTTCAGCCCAGAAATGAAACTTTTAAGCCATACACCATGTGATGTAGCCTCAAAACAAGAGACAAACTCAGCTTCCATGGTAGAAGTAGCAGTCAAAGACTGCTTAACACTCCTCCATGAAATAGCTCCACCAGCCATCATGAAAATGTACCCAGATGTTGATCTACGAGAGTCAACACAACCAGCAAAGTCTGAGTCTGAATAACCAATCACATCTAGATTGTCTGTCTGTCTATACATAAGCATGTAATCTTTGGTCCCTTGAAGGTACCTCAACACTTTCTTAGCAGCTCTCCAGTGGTCAATACCTGGATTACTCTGATATCTTCCTAACATTCCAACTGCAAAAGCAATGTCAGGCCTTGTGCATACTTGAGCATACATGAGGCTTCCAACAACTGAAGCATAAGGAATGTTTTTCATTTGTTCCTTCTCAAAGTCATTCTTTGGACATTGGTTCAAATTAAACCTATCACCCTTCACAATGGGAGCAACACTTGGTGAACAATCTTTCATCCGAAATCTCTCTAGAATTTTGTTAATATAGGTTTCCTGTGATAGACCCAAAATACCTCGAGATCTATCTCTATGAATCTTAATGCCGATGACATAAGATGCATCACCCATATCCTTCATGTCAAAATTCTTAGAGAGAAATTGTTTCACCTCATGTAGCAAACCCCGATCATTGGCTGCAAGTAAAATATCATCTACATATAAAACAAGAAAGCATATTTTACTCCCACTAACCTTGTGGTATATGCATTGATCCATGGGGTTTTCATCAAAACCAAATGAAGAAATTTCCCATGAAACTTAAGGTACCACTGACGGGAAGCTTGTTTTAAACCATATATAGATTTATTAAGCTTGCAAACCAAATGCTCACCACTATTAGAGGAGAAACCTTCAGGTTGTTTCATATAAACCTCCTCCTCTAAATCACCATTAAGGAAAGCTGTTTTCACATCCATTTGTTGCAACTCAAGGTCAAAATGAGCAACTAATGCCAAGATTATACGAAGAGAATCTTTCTTAGATACTGGAGAAAAAGTCTCTTTGTAATCTATTCCTTCCTTTTGAGTAAATCCCTTAGCAACAAGTCTTGCCTTGTATCTCTCAATGTTTCCTAATGAATCCTTTTTGGTCTTAAAGACCCATTTACATCCAATGGCCTTCGCCCCATTAGGCAACTCTACAAGGTTCCAAACTTTGTTACTCTGCATGGAACTCATCTCATCCTTCATGGCATCATACCATAAATTTGACTCTTTACAACTCATGGCTTGATCAAAAGTTTCAGGATCATTTTCAGCTCCAATATTATAGTCAGATTCTTGCAAATATACAATATAATCACTAGGAATAGCTGATTTTCTTACTCTAGTAGACCTCCTTAATGTTGCATCAACATTTTCTTGGGGATCATGTTGTTCAACTGGTTGTTCATCATTTTCATGAATTTGATGATCAACTTGATCTACTGGATTATCAACAACAGTTTGTGGAATGCCAATCATGTGTTGTTCATCATCCCTTTGGACTTGAGGGGTATGAATTACAACCAATCTTTCATTTGATGTGGAAGGTTGAGATTCTATATAATCAATTTCAGAACCTAAGTCCCTCAATTGATCACTCCCACTGATCAAATCATTTTCAATAAATTTGGCATTTCTTGATTCCACAATCCTAGTAATATGATGTGGACAATAAAACCTATAACCTTTAGACCTTTCGGCATATCCAATGAAATACCCACTAATGGTCCTCGGGTCAAGTTTCTTCTCTTGTGGGTTATATATTCTCACCTCAGGCGGACAACCCCAACCGCGCATATGTTTCAAACTCGGTTTCCAACCTTTAAACAACTCAAAAGGTGTCTTTGGGACAACCTTGGTTGGAACACGATTTAATATATACACTGCCGTCTTTAGTGCTTCAGCCCACAAGGATTTAGGAAGATTGGAGTTGCTAAGCATACTCCGCACCATGTCCAATAATGTCCGGTTCCTTCTTTCTGCCACACCATTCTGATTTGGAGAACCAGGCATAGTGTATTGGGCAACAATCCCATGTTCTTGAAGAAACTTTGCAAAGGGACCAGGTGCTTGTCCATTCTCAGTATATCTGCCATAGTATTCTCCACCTCTATCTGATCTCACTATTTTTATTTGCTTGCCACATTGGTTCTCAACTTCAGCCTTAAAGACTTTGAAGGCATCCAATGCTTCGTATTTGTTATGAAGCAAATAAACATTCATATATCGTGAATAATCATCTATAAAGGTGATAAAATATTTCTGACCATGTGCATCCATATCTGGACAACAAATATCAGTATGAATTATTTCTAATATGCTTGAACTCCTGTTAGCACCTTTCTTAGACATGTTGGTCTGCTTACCCTTAATGCAGCCCACACAAGTCTTAAAGTCAGCAAAATCTAGAGTATTGAGTACCCCATCTGTCACTAACCTTTTAATCCTCTCAATGGAGATATGTCCTAATCTCCGGTGCCATAACATAGAGGAATTCTCATTAATATTACACCTTTTAATACCAGTTTGAACATGCATAGAACTATAAGTGGCATTATTTTGTAAACCAAGAAGATAAAGACCATCAGACAATATACCATTCCCAACACATTCAGAATTATAAAATAACTCAAATGATGTGTCTTTGAAATTAAAGGAATATCCAAACGGTACAAGCCTTGAAATAGAAATCAAGTTTCGGGAAAAACTTGGTACATAAAAAGTCCTTTCTAATTTTAAAATAAAGCCACTACTTAAAGTCAAAATGCAAGTTCCAATGGCCTCCACATGTGAGCCTAGCTTATTGCCTGATAAAATGCTTTGCTCACTTCCCACTGGTTTCCTTAGGTTTTGCATACCCTGTAAAGAATTTGCAATATGAATAGTAGATCCAGAATCAATCCACCAGGTGTTAATATTAACACTAACCATATTAGATTCATAACATACTAATGAGATTGATTTACCTTTCTTCTCAAGCCATTTCTGGAACCCGGGGCAATTCTTTTTCATGTGTCCCTTCTTCTTGCAAAAGAAACACTTTGCCACCTTCTTAATATCAGCTTGAGGTGGTATTTTACCATTCCCCTTCTGATAAGCTTGAGACTTAATTGCTTTGTTCTTCCCATAAGCAGTAGTCAGCAATGCACTCTCACCCATCTCCATTACAAGCCTTTCTTCTTCCTGAACACACATGGTCATTAATTCATTGATAGACCATTTATCTTTATGTGTGTTGTAGGAAATCTTAAATGGCCCATATTCATGCGGAAGGGTGTTCAAAATGAAATGCACTAGGAAGGACTCAGACATATCAACCTCTAGTTTCTTAAGTTGAGCTGAAATATCTCGCATTTTCATGATGTACTCACGCACACCTTTCACACTGGTGAGCCGAAGAGAAGAAAACTTCATGATCAAGGTGCTTGCTAAAGTCTTATCTGAAGTGATGAACTGATCATCAATGGCCTTAAGCAAGTCTCGGACCTTTTCATGCTGGTCAACAGAACCACGTATCCCAGCCGAGATTTTGGTCTTAATGAACATCACGCTGAGCCGGTTGGATCGCTCCCACCGCTCATATAGCGCAACGTCAGCTGGGCTACTTTCATTTGTGATTGCAGGTGGTTCGTCTTTCCTTATAGCATAATCTATGTCCATCCACCCCAATTGTAAAAGAATTCTCTCCTTCCATATCTTATAGTTATCTCCTTTGAGTTTGGGAACATCACATTGAATATCAGAAAAACTAATAGTTTGAGAAGCTGCAAAATTCAAAGGCTTATGTCAAAATTTGAGGCATACTAATCTTAATTGTATCTTTTACCAATGTAAACATACCATAAAATTGAATCTTGTGACATAAAAATTGCCTGTGGGCTAAATTTTTAATTCAATAAGAAACAATTAAACCTTATGATAGAATAATCAAATTATTTGCTTAATATTCATTCTTTACGGGTACAATATAAAAATAATTTAATTTCTATCGTAAATTTTTACTTTATGATAAAATCGACAAATTATACATACATCATGATGCCTGTGGGTAAATCATGAAAAATAATATGTCATTTTATCCCAATTAATTATACAGATATAATAAAAATTCTTGTGAGATAAAATTCATTATATAAGTATAATTAATTACAATATTATGTCTAATTCCTTATATGATCTTTAACCAACTTAATATATAATTTTAATCAAATATAGATGCTGTGGCTAATCCATAATTAATCAAAATTATAAAGATCACTTAGACATAAAAATTTATTATATGAGAATAAATAGTATTTTGCATTTCAAAATCAAGATACAATATAATTATGAATAAGATTCTCATATAATTTTATAATTGAAATATAATATTATGCATTTGATTTCATATATATATGCATAGAATAAAATGTTCTAGAATATATTCATGCATAAATTAAATCAAAATTCCAAAAACTGTAAAGCAGAATGTGTATATAACGTATTAAAAACGACAACATATAAAAAAAGCTTTACTGGTTTAGTGGTCTGCACATACTTTAATGTTCTCAAAGTCAAGGATTCAACACCCAGCTAGCACAAAACGTAAGAGTTTTCGTTTTTTTTTTTTTTTTTTTTAACACTGTTCATCATCTTCAACCTTTAGCGGGTCAAACCCGACCCATATGCAGACCCGTTCGTTTTTCATTCATTTGGACACCATTTTTCACGATTCAAAAGCCAAAATTAAGGAAATCAAACGAAATACAGATTTCTAATTTTATTTTTAAGAAACAAGGCCCTTCATACCATAAACGAAATCAAATCGGAAAATACCGAAAATCAAAAATGGACAAGGCAGAGGCAATTGTTGCTCTGATACCAAATGTTAGAACAAATCTATTTTAACCTGTGATATTACAAACTACAAAAGAAACACATGTTATTAACAAAATGCGGAAATTACAGATCAAAACATACCTCCAGCCATTGCTATGAAGAGTTTCTTGTTTTGGTTCTTCCAAGCTCTCTCTCTAAGACTGAATTCGAAGGGATGAGCTCAGGGACCAAATTCATGTGCTTATATAGGCATTCTACCATCAAGAATGCATTTATCAGCCATTACCACTCATTATTGGCTGTTACAATTCTTTATTGGCCATTATCATCCATTAACAACCATTCAAAATGGCTTTCAAAACTGATGAGCGTTACAAAATTTCAAAATGTTATGACCATGAATTATTACAATGTGTACATGTGGTGGGGTGCATGGGTGAATGATGCATGCATGGGTATTTCTCGGCATTGCAGTTGGCGTAGCCCACATGCACGTATTTCGCAAGTCGTGTTGGCGTAACCCTTTGGGGTATCTCACCAGCAGTGATGACGGAATAAGGGTTCCGCCAACAAGAATGGCGGAACCCTAAAAAAACAAATCTCCTCTGAAAATTCTTTCAAAACAAACCCTCTAAGATAAATAGTTTGTAAAAGGAACCCGCTTACGTCATTTTGCCATGATATGAAGTGATGCATAGAACTGACCAACAGCATCTGAGATCTCAGCCGTCTGTCCAAAGAGCCTCAAGATGGGAGGTGACAAAATATAAAGAGGTAACAAAATAAGGGCAGTGACGAACAAGATGACCCATAATCTTTGCATGTACACACCCAACATCGTGCTCTGTCCCGCATCGTATGCTTGCCCACACAGAGTCTCCAAGGCACTCCCCATTCCCAACTGATCTCAACAAAAACATAATTAATTAATTAAAAATAAACCATCAATTTCAAATCTTAATTAACTCATCCAAATGATTTTTTTTTTTCATTTTTCTGTATAAATATTGAAATAAAAAACAAACTCAAAATAGTTTTTATACTTATGAATAAAAAATAGTACTTTCTTAAACAGATCATCAGCTAAGTAAGTCCGAAGACAATGTTAGTAAAAGAGAAATGTTATAGTTAAAATAACTCATACAACAAATTGTACCATGAAAAGAAAAGGCAAAAGAGAAAAGAGAAAAAAAAATATTAGATGTAATAAACAAATTAAATATTATGTAAATTGTTGTATAAATAGCACTAATGGCTGGTTTGAAATGATTCAGATTATTAAACAAATAATTGTGAATCTTTGATAACATCAAATTGAACCGTTCACGTTTTTTATGATAGTTTTGTTGGATCCTCATCAGGCTAGTTTTGTTGTTGCTATTATTCACATCTCAATCCAATTTAAAATTCAAAGAACACACATCAAATAAAAAGTGGATATCGTATCATGATATCCCATTGGTTAGTTTGGAAAGACACGGATTTCCAATAAAATAATTTTGAGTCATTGTTATCATCAAATCAAAAAGTTCACGTTTCTTATGATAGTCTCATTGAATTCTCATTGGGCTAGTTTTGTTGTTGTTGTTGTTGTTATTTATATTTCAATCCAATTTAAAATTGAAAGAACACATATCAAATAAAAAGTGGATACCATATCATGATATCCCATTAGTTGGTTCAGAAAAATAGAGATTACCAAACAAATAATTATGAGTTGTTGATAACATTAAATCAACTGTTCATGTTTCTTTGTGCTAGTCTCAATGGATTCTCGTAAAGGCTTTCACAACTTTATAATGTGAAATTATGTCGATGCACCCTCTATCTACGTCTTACCATCACTCTCACTCCTATGATTATTCCTATCACACAAAATTTACACTAGAAAGTTCATCATCTCTTCTAGTTCTCACCAAATAGACTATTAGACCAAGAGGTCCAAGATTGACCTTGTCCACACTTTATAATTATTTTTTTGTCTTGTTGGCTTATTTTCTTGTTTCTAAAATTTTTGTACTCTTTTATTTATGCTAGATCCATTAGCCAGGCAACAAATCCTCGTTCACGAACCTTTGTTATAGATCTACTCATATGAAAATCACTGACCATGTCTTATATTTCTTCTCCCTCTCGTTTATGCTTTACCCTATTATTTGTTCTGATTATGAACAATAAACATCTTCAATGATGGTGATTTCCTTGATTAATTAAATAAGGTAAGAGTTCTAACTCATTTGTTATTTTAAATTAACTTATTTAATAATCACAATTACATGATTAATTTGCATCCTCTATTGAAGACATGATTGGTATTCACACAAATTGATTTGTTGGATATCTACTCATATCTCTTCATTAATTAGGGAAAGAACCCACACAAATTGTATTTTTTTGAGCAACATATATAAGGAGAATTAGATTTAGTTAGACAGTATATGATTGATGAAAAAGAATCAATTTTTTTTAATAAGATACAAAATGTATCACCAATTTTTTCAAATCATCTAACACTTTACAAATCAACAACCATTGTTAGAGTACCTACCATTTCTTTCCTCACCATAATTATTGTTGGCAACAAATGATTAATCCAATGGTACTGGACATGAATCTCATAAGCATGTGGTAAGATATTTAAATTTTGATCGATGCGTATGTGCTAAGATAAGCATGTGGTAAGATAAGCATCCCACCTATGAGTGCCAACAAGTCCCTTGGAGAATATTAAAATCCCGTTGACTAATTAATATACTTTTTTGCAGTCATATGTAGCTAAAATAATTATAGTAGAAAAGTCTTCCCTTCATTGCAAAAATAGCTAATTAGCTGCCACCACCACATAAAATTGAACAATAACTTTAATGTTATTTTTAGTTATTTTAATACAAAATGATGTTATTTTAAAAAGGTTTTTTTAAAATCATTTCAAGAGTTTTAATTAAAGATTCTTATTACAAGTGTTCTAAAAATATTAGTTAACAAATATTTAGTGCTTACAATTAATTTCTAAAAAATAATACTTAATTATTTTTTATTTTTAAATATAATAAATGCTTTTATTTCTATAGATAATTTCTATTTTTTTTATTTTTTTAACCAATGTCATTAACATTCTGGATTCATTTTTTTCTTTATTCATCGAAGTTGCATTCCTGTGTGCTCAGGAACCAATGCTCGGTGTGCAAAAAATTGCATTGACTATGAATAATGTGAAAAATGAAGCTAGACCAATAGCATTTGCAATGCCAACCTAGTTCGGATCTCTTGTGAGCTGGAGCTTAAGTTGATAGTGAAGATGTCAATGCTTAGTTCTTGCCAATAACTTTAAAGACCAAGATTCCAACTTTCATTTTTCCTCCATGGAACAAAGTTATTTATGTTCTAGATGCAAGTTCAACTGTGATTTCCTATCAATTAGTGTGTTGGGCCTTGCAATCCAAGATATGACATTGACAACTATAGTTTGGAATAAAAGTCTAGACTTTTCTATTTCATTTCTAGATTATTTGTAATTTTGGTCTTTAGGCCTTGCTTCTTGTGTTGTTCAAGGGGGGCAGTGAAAAATATTGGATGTATGAACAAATATTAAGATCTCCAACTCAATTCATCTCTATAAATAAATTCCATTTAGACAAATAGGCTGCATATTTGTTCATTTCAGTTCAATATACCTATATTTGTTTCATTCCATTGAGAGAAATAGTGCAAGTTTAAGAGGATATGTTTCTTGTCATGGTTAGAGACGTGATTTTGATGACGTTCTTAGATTCATTAAGAGTTCTTCGTGTTCATTTCCTTGATCTGATGCGTGTTGTTCAGACTTCAAAGCCAAACCAATATGTACATAAGCTTAAAGTGAATTAAAAGTAATTTTATCACAATGCACCTATCAAAAAATACAATTATGATTAGCAATTTATTCTCGAACAAAAGCAACTCAATGACAGTTTATGGCATAGACAACATGAACTACTTACAACTTACTCTGCCAAACACGAATCAACATTAATGACTATTATGCATTTTGATTTTTTCAAATACTTGTTAATACATTAAATACAAGCATACCAAAATTATTGCCCCATCACCCAGTCAAATTTCACAATTGTGCATCCTTAGGAAACACGAGTTGCTCTATTTTCTGCAGATAAAAAAAAATCCAAATCATATTAATCTAGCTATTAGTGCTAATTAGCTAGAAACAAACAACTATTATGACTTCATTTTTAAATGATTTATGTGCTCTTAAAGAAACTGGCCATTGCTTTCGATTATATTGATGCGAGAAGTACACAATTATAACTTAATAGTTTAGTTCTCACATCAATATAATTATATACTTACTCTGTCTTGATGTAGGAACATAGTAATTTTGTTCTTGATTGAGATATAATTTATTGTGCACATATATACCTTAAGCACATGCAACGAGGTGTTTCCTTCGGTCAACACCTGAAATTTTGGATCGAACACTACTTGAAAACGGCTATTCTGTTCAGAAATGAAATAGTCCAAATGTTCCTAGAAATTCTTGCTCCCATTGGACCATTTGTATCTATATGCATTAGGATCCCGATTCATGGATCTCTCCGTTCGAGAAATAAAAATAAGAGGATCGAACCATTTCTTCTGACTCTTTTTCAAATTGGATAAATGTTGGTTGATCGTGTATTTCATTATAGTTCGATGATTCAGAGTATCATTTTCTATTTGATACCTTTGAATTTCAAATTCGAAGTTGCAATTGAATCGATTCAATACATTTCTTCTAGGGTTACTATGACAATGCTCTAACCAACTAAACTAATGAATCAATTACGTTATAAAATAAATAATATTAGTATACATAAATTATTACTATACATAATTATCACTAACATTTCTAATGCATATTTAATGCGCATGTAAATTTGAATAATAAATATTGTGACAATTGAATTTAATTTAAATCATACAAATATTTATTGCACATGTAAATTTGAATAATAAATATTTACTTATGTAATCCGTATATTTTTTTAAAAATAAAAAATATTTATTATGACAACATTTTATTTGTATTACAAAATTTAATATATATTAAATAAATATTATTTATTTTATAACAACGTGAATTAAATATGCATTAAATTTTATAATAATAATCCAAATTAAAAAAATATTTAATGCAGGCTTTGGTTTTCTTTAAATTTTAATGACAATTTTTCCCATGTCTTGTTTTTCTTTAAATTTACTATGCTTGTTTCCGGTTTTACGCTTCCTTTGTGTTTCACTTTCACTTTCGTCCTGTGTGCTGGGTGGTTTTTGCAAGCTTTGGTGGTTTTTGCAAGTTTGTTGGAAGTAGTTGTTCGGTGAAGGTTAAATATTGGTGGTTTCTATCGTAGTTGCTCTTCTTATTCCCTCGGAGGTACGCATTTTATGGTTTTTTTTTGGTTTTTTTTTTTGTGTTCATATGTTACAGAAGCAGTAAAATGTTGAGGAAGGTTATTCAGTAAAAACTTCTTCCAGAAGTTCCAAAAACTTCTTCCAGAAGAAGTTCTTCCGGAAGTTGATGCTACTTATTCCGGAATAAGTTCTTCCATAATAAGGTGTGTCAGCTTCCGGAAGAAGTTTCCGAAAGAACTTCTTCCGGTAGTGCACACTGCTTCTTCCGGAAACTGTATTTTTTTAATTTTTTTGGAATTGGGTTTTTAAATTTGTGAAAAAATTAATATATATGAATATTATAATTTATAATATTTGTATTTGATATTTTTAAAATTGTGGATAATTGGTTTAATTAGGTATAATAATATAGGTATATTATTAAATGATTTAGATAAAATAATTGTATTTTGTTGTAGTAGTAAAATATTTTATTAGTTGTTAGTTATAGTGTTAACTTTAGTTTAAGAAAATAATTTAGTTTTAACTTTTGTATTACTTGTGTATGATGCATAATTTAATAATATGTCGTTAAGATGGACGAAGATCAATGGACATATGACTATACGATGTCACAAGAAGTTCATATGGATTATGATAATGAAGAAGAATGTGGTGTGAATGAACCACATGTTGATTGTTCGAATGTTTTTAATACCTGTCAGGTAATCATGTTCATTAGTTTGAGTCATTTGGTTGAACGTATGTTTCATATAAAAATTAATATGTCAGAGTTGCGTTGTAGGTCTTTGGTACTCGAGATGATGTTTTGCAGTGGGCTCGAACAGTTGCCCATGAAAACGGATTTGTTGCAGTGATTATGAGGTCTGACACAGATACTGGTAGCAAAGGAAGAAGTTCATTTGTGTTAATTGGGTGTGAAAGGAGTGGTCTGTACAAGTGTAGGAATAAAGAATTCGTTAGAAGAGACACTGGGAGTAGGAAATGTGGTTGTCCCTTCAGGCTTCATAGGAAACCAGTGCATGGAGAGGAAGGTTGGATGGTGAAGTTGATCTATGGGATTCACAATCATGAATTGGCCAAGTCCTTAGTTGGATATCCATACGCTGGGCGATTGACTAAGGATGAAAAGAAAATTATTGGATATGACAAAGTCGATGGTGAAACCAAAAAACATTTTGCTAACGTTGAAGGAGCACAATGCCAACAGTTGCACCATGATCAAGCAAATTTACAATGCAAGAAGTGCATATCGTTCTTCAATAAGAGGAGCTGATACCGAAATGCAACATCTGATGAAGCTTCTCGAACGTGATCAATACATTCGTTGGCATAGATTGAAGGATGAAGTTGTGGTGCGTGATCTGTTTTGGTGTCACCCAGATGCAGTAAAGTTATGCAATGCATGTCATCTGGTGTTTTTTTATAGATAGTACCTACAAAACAAACAAGTGCAGACTCCCACTACTAGACTTTGTTGGGGTGACACCAACGGCGATGACATTCTCTACTGGGTTTGCATATCTGGAGGGTGAGCGTGTTAATAATATTGTATAGGCTTTGGAACGGTTTCGAGGTCTATTTTTAAGAAACGATCGTCTCCCTGTTGTTATTGTCACTGACAGAGACCTAGCACTGATGAATGCAGTAAAAACTGTGTTCTCGGAGTGTACAAACTTGTTGTGCAGGTTTCACATCGATAAGAATGTCAAGGCGAAGTGCAAATCTTTAATCGGTCAAAAAAATGCCTGGCACTATGTGATGGATAACTGGGGTACTTTGGTTGATTGTCCGTCCGAACAACAATTCGCTGACTCCCTTCAGAAGTTTCAAATTGCCTGTTCACCTTGGCCAATGTTCATTGACTATGTTAACGACACATGGATTATCCCTCTCAAGGAAAAATTTATTATAGCCTGGACAAATAAGGTCATGCACCTAGGCAACACAACAACAAACAGGTATTAAAATCTTATTTTTTTTGTAGTAAGGATTATTAATAAATGGCATTTAATTGTTGTATATTTTTCATGTTTGTTGTGTATTTCTCATTGGGCTCTAAAAAGAGTATTACAAAATAGCTTTGGAGTTCTGTGTAGTGTTTGGGATGTCATGAACAACATGATCACGCTGCAACACGTTGAAATTAAAGTATCCTTTAAAACCAGTACGCATGTGGTTGTACATGTATTTAAAAAAAACTTATACAAGAGGCTTGTTGGAATGGTTTCAAGGAACGCTTTAAATGAGATTGCTGGCGAGGTTGAGCGTCTGCGTTATCTTGTGGTTGTGCGATGAGAAGCACACTCGGTCTTCCTTGTGCATGTGAGCTTTCTAGGTATACTGCTGGCAGCATCCCAGTGGATTCAGTTCATATGTTCTGGAGGAGACTTTGCTTTTCAGACCAAGGGTTATGTGAGGCCGAAGTCAGCATCAAGGAAGAGATTGAGACCATATCTAAAAGATTTGAGAAACTTGATGTGTGTGGCAAACTAACTCTCAAGAGTAAACTTCGAGATATTGCATACCCTGATCATAACTCTATGTGCCCTCCTCCGTCAAAGGTCAACACAAAAGGTGCACTGAAGAAATCGATGAAAAGAAGTCAAAGATCCACAAAGCGTGATCCGTCTTACTGGGAGTATGTTGATGCTTTTAATTTTGTTCAAAGCAGCAACTCTTCAGTGAAACGTAGTGCATCATCTTCTGAACCGTCGAAGCCAACAAGGATCATCCCGATGTTGAATCAATTTGCGCCATTTATATAGGATTTCATTCACAACGTTGTGGATGTGAAAGTGGACGGTAACTGTGGATATCGGTCCATTGCCGGTTTATTAGGTATGGGGGAAGATTCTTGGCCATTGGTGTGCAACGAATTGATTAAAGAACTTGGCAGATGGTCGCATGACTACACCAACCTCTTCGGTGGCACAGAGAGATCTGAACAATTAAGGTTGTCCCTACTTGTTGATGGGTTTTCCAAGGTATGTTTTTAGGTTATTTTTTTTAAGAACAAACTTTAAATAACTTAGATGTGTATGCTTGCTTGATTCAAGTTAGTGTGGACAAGTGGATGGATATAACGGAGATGGGATATGTCATTGCATCACGGTATAATGTAATCCTTGTGTCGTTGTCCTGAAAACAAAGCATGACATTTTTTCCTCTTAGAAGTCAACCACCACCCGATTCTTCTGTGCACTGCATGATATGTGTCGGTCACGTGTTTGGAAATCATTTTGTTCAGGTACATTGAAGGTAGTTAGTCTAAGAATTATGCAATCACTTCCTTGGTTCATTTGAGTTAATAATGTTTATTCACGCATAATAGGTTTATTTGAAAGACTGTTGTCCTTTACCACCTCTAGCGTTGTTGTGGTCAACCAATTGTTATTCTCAGGCAAAGCAGTGGCCAACTCCATATATTAGTAGAATGCAGCAGTACACAAGCTTGATGTCATTCAAAAGAGACTATGTCGACCTAAATGAAGACTGAACATGTATTGTTTATCTAATTGTATTCATTATGCGATATAATTTGTTGTAAGTCATTAAAGGATAATTATTAAGTACTCGTTGCGTTAAGAAAAAAATTAGTTGGTGCAACCAAAATCAATTATGCATGTACGATACATCGTTGTCATAATTGACAACACATAACGATATGCATGCATATTAAAGTTTGAGCATGACACGACATTGACTTAGTAGGAAACATAAACACGAAACATGTTCACGCCTGTTCTTTTGTAAAAAAAAAGTGAAGCAATCTATCGGTGAGAACCATGTATATATATGAGACGTGGCAAACGCTAATAAATCACACATTATCTTGCTTTCACATACTCTCCCAATTGATACACAAAGTATGACATTTTTAGGAGAAACTAGCAGTCAGACGATTGTCAACTCAAGGTTGGGTTTCATTTTTCTAAATGGATTGATTATTCACAATGATAATGGGGTTTACTTCCAAACTTCCACTCAGGTGCCCATTCGAGTACCAAACAACTGTGATTTTGCAAGCCTAAAAACCAGAATACACAATACCCTCCAGCTAACCGACAGACAATTTTTGGATGAAATTCACTACCGCTAGCCATTCACCCATACATGTAACCAAATTCACTTTCAATGTATGCAATTGATAAATGATGACGATGTCAACATAATGTTAATGTTTAATGATCAATTTTCGTGTGTTGGTTCGATTAAGTTATTATGCACTGTTGGAAGAACACCAGATGAAGTAATAAACTTACTTGAACGCACTACGACCCCTACTCATGACGCCCTCTTGTATTACAACGGGAGATGGAACATGCTACCCCAGAAAAAATTTGTAGGATGCGCATTCACAGGAAAAAAATTCAAAGAAATTTAAAATTCCTTCAGGATGTACCCTCAATGAACTGAAGGATTTGATAAAGCAAGTTGCACCTAAAGGGATTCCCCCTCATGGAATTCACGAAGCACAAGCGGTAAGACGATTATTTTTTCGACAACCAGGACATTTTGAGTATTCAGATAAAGTTATAAAATATGAAATTAATGAGCTGAAAACCAACGATGAAGTGTTGAAGGTGTTAGTACAGTCTAACTACTGGAAAAAATATGGGCCAATAGAAATTTTAGCTATTTTTACTAAACATGGTATGGAATTCAAAGACGATGTGGATGTCACGTTGCTAAACGAATGAATGCAACATTTCTTTTTTGTTTTCAATGTAACTTTTATCTGTTCATTTACAGCGTGTTTGAATTCCATAATAAAATTGAAGGGTGGAAATCCTATTTATTTTTTTTAATTTCGTGCTTGTTTTTTGAGGTGTTATTTGGTGGAACCGGCTGACGATATTATTTTTTTTGACTTCTTTGACGTCCAAACATGAGAAATAGCACCCCTCGGATGTCTTAGGCGACTCGTACATAATTTTAAAAAACCCCCGAACATGGGTACTTGAACATGTTTAAAGGCTCCAAATCCTAGTTTTTTTTAATTTCGTGCCTGGTTTTTCAGGTGTTATTCGGTGGAACCGACTGACGATATTATTTTTTTTTGGCTTCTTTGATGTCCAAACATGAGAAATAGTGCCCCTTGAATGTCTTAGGCGACTCGCGCATAATTTTAAAAAACCCCCGAACATGGGTACTTGAACATGTTTGAAGGCTCCAAATCCTATTTTTTTAAATTTTGTGCTTGTTTTTTGAGGTGCTACTCGGTGGAACCGGATGACGATATTATTTGTTTTGGCTTCTTTGACGTCCAAACATGAGAAATAGCACCCCTCAAATGTCTTAGGCGACTCACGCATAATTTTAAAAAACTCCCGAACATGGGTACTTGAACATGTTTGAAGGCTCCAAATCCTTTTTTTTTTTTAATTTCATGCTTGGTTTTTGAGGTGTTATTCGGTGGAACCGGCTGACGATATTATTTTTTTTTGGCTTCTTTGATGTCCAAAGATGAGAAATAGTGCCCCTCAAATGTCTTAGGCGAATCGCGAATAATTTTAAAAAACCCCCGAACATGGGTACTTGAACATGTTTGAAGGCTCCAAATCCTATTTTTTTAAATTTTGTGCTTGTTTTTTGAGGTGCTACTCGGTGGAACCGGATGACGATATTATTTGTTTTGGCTTCTTTGACGTCCAAACATGAGAAATAGCACCCCTCAAATGTCTTAGGCAACTCGCGCATAATTTTAAAAAACTCCCGAACATGGGTACTTGAACATGTTTGAAGGCTCCAAATCCTATTTTTTTTTTTTAATTTCGTGCTTGGTTTTTGAGGTGTTATTCGGTGGAACCGGCTGACGATATTATTTTTTTTGGCTTCTTTGACGTCCAAACATGAGAAATAGCACCCCTCAAATGTCTTAGGCGACTCGCGAATAATTTTAAAAAACCCCCGAACATGGGTACTTGAACATGTTTGAAGGCTCCAAATCCTATTTTTTTAAATTTTGTGCTTGTTTTTTGAGGTGTTACTCGGTGGAACCAGATGACGATATTATTTGTTTTGGCTTCTTTGACGTCCAAACATGAGAAATAGCACCCCTCAAATGTCTTAGGTGACTCGCGCATAGTTTTAAAAAACCCCCGAACATGGGTACTTGAACATGTTTGAAGGCTCCAAATCCTATTTTTTAAAATTTGTGCTTGTTTTTTGAGGTGTTATTCGGTGGAACCGGCTGACGATTATTTTTTTTGGCTTCTTTGACATCCAAACATGAGAAATAGCACCCCTCGAATGTCTTAGGTGACTCGCGCATAATTTTAAAAAACCCCCGAACATGGGTACTTGAACATGTTTGAAGGCTCCAAATCCTATTTTAAAAAAATTTTAGCTATCTTACTTTAAAACATAAACAATTAGCTATCTTATTTTTAAAAATTTATAATTTTAATCTCATTCTTATGAAGGAAAGTCATCATTTTCGGAATCGGAATCGGTGTGTCATATAGAGTGCACAAAAAGTAAAGTAAACTATATTAAACAAAAAAGTGTAACAAATACAAAAAATGATGTCAACTACAAAACATAAAAAACATCATCAATGCTCTGTGCATCGTCTTTGTCGAGCCCTAACACTTCCATTTACGCTGGCACCCCCCTGGAGATCCTCAGGCAATCTTGCATGATATCATGTAACTCTGTCCCTACAGTGACCATCCTAAGGTTGAGCACATGCTCCAACCTTTTTCTGTGATCGCCTCATAGCCTTCGTAATCATCTTGTGACAGTCATAAAAAACATTTATTACAAAATTTAAAATAAATAACAATTCATCAAACATTAAACGCGCAAATAATCTTACCACTGCATGTCGAGGGGGGTCAAATGCCACTGGAACCTGTGGGATGTCCGGCTGCATGTAGTCCTCATGGTTTGGGGCAGGTGCATGTCTGGGTTGGTCACCTGCCTGGGTCGGTATCATGAATGGGTGAGATATCTGGAAAAACCACTCCATGTAATCCGCAGATACCTGCCCAGGCACTACACAAAGGTCACCCATAGCTACTACGTGGTCCGAGAAATGCATTCACCTGTCATCTATATCATCATATGACAACGAAGCGCTAATAGGCGGTGGAGGGATGCTCTGAATGTACCCAAATTGGCGTATCACCCTCTCTGATCGAACTGTGACCACCGTAGGACCCCATCTCAGCTGACCCTGGAACGATGAAATCAGTTCAAACCCCCTAACCCCTCGATGGTCACTGTAAGGAAACCAACACACGTCTGTGACCGTCAAAGCATCACAACATGCCCTGTACATCGCTCCTGTAATTCCCTTCATATGAGCCTTCATCATCAGCCACCGGGAGGTACGAGGGGACATCTCCTCATATGCATCATCGGTGACACACTGATGCACACTTGGAAAATGCTCATAGATCCAGCACTACAAAAAAAAATTAGGTTAACATAACATAAAAACATGTTTACATCATAATCCAATGTAACATATTACGAACACAAAATTTACCTATAATAAAGTAAGATATCCCCCAATCTGCCGTGTCGTGGTCCTAAAAGCTTCATCTAATTGGTCATACATATGAATCAGGACCACAGCTCCCCAGGCATAGGCCCCACTCTGACCCAGGTCGCGAAAAGCCTCTAGATGCACCACATGAACATTTGTTGCACTCTTGTTAGAAAAAAGAGTGCAACTGACCAGGTACAAGAGATAAGCACGAGCTACTATAAGAGGGGTCTCAACTGACCTGGCATCTCATCTCATAGATCTCCCGAACCCATGAGAGGGGTCCATATGCCTCGCACGCTCGTATTGTCTCGACTCTAGCCTCCTCATCAGACACCTCGAGCAACTCCATCAACAAAATACCGCCTCATCCACGGAAAGAGCCTCGAAGCCGTGGAAGGCGCCACTGATAGGGAGATGGAGGAGTGACGACACATCATCTAGTGTGATCGTCAACTCTCCTACTGGAAGGTGGAAGGTGCTGGTCTCCCTATGCCACCTCTCCATAAATGCGGATATAAGTCCAGGATCGCTGGTTACAACTGAACACTCAATCAATGGACTTAATCCTGTGGCGACAACCAGCCCTTCAATCGCAGGCACTGGCCTCCCAATTAACGCCACCTTCCTCTCGTGCGACACCAACTTCAGCTCAGGACACTCTTGAATTGTAGTACAAATCATTCGAAATACATAAATATAAAAAAATTTTAATGACAAGCAAATCAAGAAGAAAAGAGTAAGAAATTATAATACTTGTCCAGTCCAAATGGCATGTGCGACATACTCTACAAATGAAGTCAGAACTGATGGGTCACGGGGCCCACTAGGGAATCCCTCATCAGCATGTGACCCCTCAGCACCATCACGACCTAAGTCCTCTGCAACAGTCGCATCTACGTCCGCAGTCATCTGAGGCACATCTTCACTCATCTGAGCAACATCATTAGCCATATGAGGGACATCCTCAGTCACCTGAGGAACATCCTCCACGATATGAGGAAAACATCCTTAGTCACCTGAGGAGCACCCTCATCAACCGTAATATGTACTCGTCGCCTACGGGCTGATGCAGTAGGCCTACGCCTCTGGGGAACATCGACTGCATCATGCTCATCCTGTCTACCTCTGCCTATAACCATAGCTAAAGCATGACCTAAACCTCGTGTTCTAACCATGATCTGCAAATCATGAAAAACACGTATTTTTTTATGTCAAATAAACTATTCATATAATTAAAAACCTACATATATTTACATAAATCTTCAGCCTTATGTTATAAACCCTAATCACACTACCCTAAGCATTGTTGACTACCCTAAACTAAACCCTACACACTCAACCACTAAACATATATCTTACAATCAACTAGGTCCTAACCCTAATACCAAATTTTTTATGCAAATACAAAATAACAAAAATTTAACCTAATATATAATATTTAATTAATTTTTTTTACTTACCTCCATGAAAGCATAAATATTTGAATTATTATAAAGCAAAATTTATAAAAAAAATAAAACAACTTCATTTATAAAAAAAACTAATTTTGGAAAAAATAATTCCTTCTTCCGGAAGAAGGTTCTTTCGGAGAGGCTACCGGAAGAAGGTTCTTCCGGAGAAGCTACCGGAAGAAGTTCTTTCGGAGAAGCTACCAAAAGAAGGTTCTTCTGGAAGAACAATTTGTTCTATCGGAAGAACTTTTGTTCTACCGGAAGAACCTTCTTCCGGAGAAGCTACCGGAAGAACTTCTTCCGGGAGTATCGGAACGGTTGCTCTTCGCCATTTTCAGGCGATTTCCATGTCTTCTACCCTAAAGCCATCATCACCTAAACTAACTAAACAGTTGATGTAATCGTACCCCGCAAGGGCATTGGATAGAAGACTCCAAGTAGATTGTGCCAGAGATCCAAGGGAAGGCCCTAGGGTTCTCATGAGCCTTAGGGTAGATTTCGAGCCCATGGGCTAAGTATGAGCCCGCTTATCTTTGTAAATATTAGAATAGGTTTTTCCTTCGTTTGGGCCTTGTATTTTGGTCATTCTAGTAGTATAGGGTTTTAGCCTTGTATTTTGGGACTTTTTGAGTAGTCTTTGTAGTAAGGACTTTTTTTTTGTATTTTCATGTTTTTTGGCATAGGGGTGAGCTTAGCTATTATAGGGGTGTGTAGCTAAGCTCTAGCTTCTCATCTCAAGGAGGTGAGCTTAGCTATTAGAGATGTGTGTGTAGCTAAGCTCTGGCTTCTTTAGGAATCTTCTTAAGCAAGCTTCTCAAGGAGGTGAGCTTAGTTATGAGAGGGTGTGTGTAGCTAAGCTCTAGCTTCTCAAGGAAGTTTTCTCAAAGAAGCTTCTCAAGGAAGTTTTCTCAAGAAAGCTACCTAGTTTATAAATAGAAGCATGTGTAACACTTGTTCTAACTTTGATGAATGAGATCGAGTCTTGTGAGACACAACTCAAAGTTCAACTTCTCTCCCTTTTTTTTCCTTCAATTTTTTGCTCCCCCTCTCTCTTTCTCTCCCTCTTTCTTTTCCTCCATTGAAGCATCCTCTCCAAGCTTCTTATCCAAGACTCATCTTGGTGGTGAAGCTCCTTCTTCCATGGCTTATTCCCTAGTGGATGGCGCCTCCTCTCACCTCTTCTCTTTTGTCTTCTGCTGCATCTTTATGGTGGAAAATCACCATTAAAGGACCTCATTGAAGCTCAAAGATCTAGCCTCCATAGAAGCCCCACAAGCAAGCTTCCATCAACAGTTAACCTATGAGAGGAGGGGAGATAGGGGTTACTAACCTCGACAATAGAAACGCAGCAACGACACCACGAAAGCTTCGCAGCAACGGAACAATGGCAGCTTCAGGCACGGAGGAAGAAGGAACGAAGAAAAGAAGAAAGAAGCCAGAAAGGTGGGGAAGAAAACAAAGGCAGCGCATTTTGTTTTTAAATTTTAAGTTAAGGACAATTTTGCCCATTCAAAAAATTGCTGGGTGCACCTAGCATGTCCCTTGGATCAAGTATCTTATATCGGGATAACTTGTTAAGTGGGTTGTGCCATAAGCCCAATCCAAAAACACTAAAATCAATCCTTATTATTTTCTAAAAGTAAAAGTGGTTACAAAGAGTTCTTCGTAATTGTAAAGCATTAGCAAGAAATATGTAACTACATAATGAAAAATATCTAGTGGCATTTATTTTCAGGTGCATGGTATATGCTTAAGGAAGCCAAGAAATGATGATACTAGCTAGATCGAAATTATAATCAGAGTCCAAAAATGAAATAAATATTAGTAGAAGTCAATCTTTCCTGAAACTGAAAGACCATGGTAACGAGATACATAAGAATATGATCATCTCAGTTATAAACATCACACACTTCCCTCTGTCCTAATTGGGCCATTTTCTGAACTTTGGGCAGCTATAGGTACAGAGTGCTATGCATGAAGTGATAACCTCCTTAGTCCCTAATTAATATATAGACGGATATATCTTTTCTAAAGTGATGAAAGTATATTTTAGAAGATGAAATATATAATCAGGATGTGAGTTATTGGAAATGTTTTAATGCTGTCTTTGATATCTAAAAAAAAAGATAAGATATATAAATATTAAATAAAAATTAAAAATTTATAATTATAGATTTATTACATATGTATTTAATTTTAGTCTTAAATATATTTTTATACCTGTGAATTATGTCATTTTGGTTTTACTACTAAAATTTTGTTTTCTTTATATAACTACTTAAAAAAATTTATGTTTATTTTTAATACACGTCGTTAGACTAGGTCCATTAAATGATGATGCCGAGAATGTCATGTCATCTTTGAAAAGAAACTTCTCACCCTAGAAGTGTTTAAATCTTTAAAGCTTTGGATGACATCCGAGATGCAATCTTAAAGGTGATGTGCTTGTTGTGTACCCATGGAATTTGACAAAAACCAGCTTTGGGTGGATGACTCCTTTATATTTTGAATCCATCGAAATAAAACAAAAACATTACTGTGATAAATTCTCAAAGTACCACTTAAAGTTTTAGAGGAATATTCACTTCCCCATGGGCAGAGAGGCATATGCTTTCAAGTTTTAACAGCTGCATAAATTCTCTATCTATTTTATTAGCACTCTTTTCGTCAATATTTTGGAGCAACATAAATTCTCTATCTTTCTTTTATGATTCTCACGCTTTTTTGCCATCAAGAATACTTATAATATTTTCCCTTAGAAGTTCATGAGGCACACAACTAGACATCACATATTTTAGGTTCCATTGCTTAAACAAGTATTACTGTGAACACTTCTTTCCTACTATTTTTTATTTTCCAGATACTTAGGTGCTTATGTGAAAATCTCTCCCAACATTATTTTTTCACACATTAATTCTTAGATCAAACTCAGACTACATGTATAAAGATTCTGAAACTCTTTCACTCCAACTAACCCATTTAGACACAAATTTAGCCAAGCGAACTTTACATATCCAAAGTTTATACTTTATGCAGCTTGAATGTGGTAAAATCCTATTTTAAACCAGTCCTTGGGACATTATATTTGATAGTATAGCAGTTACGAAGGTGCAAGTAGCAGAAAGCGGTGCAAAACAAGCAGTGCAAACAGAGCCAGAGGTGCGAATAACAAGTAGCACAAAGAGGAAGGTTTCGAAGCCCACTTACCTGAAAGATTACGTCTAAAGATTGATCCTGAAGATCCTGCAATCCTGAGAGATGATGTTGCGTGATTGTTGCTAGTGCCTAGGAGACAAGAAAAATGATCCTGATATTCCAATTGCACAAAATGACAAATTCTGTTATTATAGAATATCGATATAAATAGACTAATATGTAAATAACAGTATCATCAATAAAATCAAGCTTTTACCTTCCTTCTCTCTTCTTTGGAGGTCCTGGTCCTCGAAAACCATATTACCCCTGTGCACTCGTATCACTTTGGCGCTCTCGTTGCTATGGCTGATTCTTCCAAAGTTCCCACTTCCATTGAGGATGCTATCCTCAAACTCACAGCTCAGCAACTATCTATGGGTGATACCTTGTAAACTGTCACCTTCCAACTCAACGAGATCCTTCATCGTCTTCCCCCTGCACTCACCGACTTGACACCTGCTTCCACAGCTCCAACTCCATCGTCGCCACCTGCAATTACCCACAGAATCAAATCGGATGTTCCCCGTTCTGATGGGACTGACCCCTTGGGGTGGATCTTTAAGATCACTGATCGAGGTCGTACCCGAATCAAATAAACATTAAAAATACAATATCTAAGAAGTGGTCCTAGGTCGTCTCCCAACGAGCAATGGTCAACTAAACGTTCATAACAGATTGTAATAAAACAGTAACGAATTGGGAGGGTTGTTTGTTTTTGTAAATTAAACAGCAAGTAAATTTGAATTAGAAAAAATCAGAATTAAAACACGTTGTTTCCCCTTGATTCATAAGCAAGTCTCTTATCCTAGGCTACGAGGATTTATCCTTTATCAGTTCAACCACTTAATTCAACCCTAAATTAAATTACTAAGCGAAATTTAACATAAGACATTCATTATGTGATTAAGCAACACATACACCAATTAATCATGAACGAAACTGATCATTAAGCATGAACGTAAATTAAGCGCAGAGACAATTAATCAAGTACTAAGCATGCATGGATTAATAGCAACAAATACAGAGTAATTGGTGAAGAGGAAAAACTGATCAGAATTCAATAGTAATAATAAAACCTCAAAGAGAGCTATGCTTGATCCTCAAGAGAAAATAACGCTGGAGACTTAGCCTTCCATTAATCAATAGAAAACGAAATTGTAGTAGAAAACGAAGAAAACTAGAATTATTCTCCAAAACGAAAAAAGCTAAAAACAAAAGAGAGAGCCTAAAACTAGAACCTTGGTGCTGTTATATAATTCTCAGCCCCAAAGCTTACAAATCTGTTTTAAGTCCAAGCCCATAAATAAAATAAAATCTAGATAAGATAAGATAAGACAAAATCTAGATGAAATAAAATCTAGATAAGATAAGATCTAGATGAAATAATATCTAGATGAGATAAAATCTAGATATGATAAGATAAAATCTAGATGAAATAATATCTAGATGAGATAAAATCTAGATATGATAAGATTTTGTAGAATAAAATTGTCTCCTCTCTTCAAGTCCAAGCCCAATTCTGAATTCAAGCCCAATTGCTTATAATTCTCCTCAAATTAAATTAAAAACACAAAATTAATCTAGTAGGCCCAAATGATAAAATTGCATAATTAATTTGACAATTAAGGCTAATCAGTAATTAAAATGGTGACAAAAAGGGTTAAGAAATATGAGAAAATGATGACACATCAAATCCCCTCACACTTAGCCTTTTGCACTCCTGGGCAAAATCAAAAAACAAAGCAAGGGACAAATCCAAAGACATTAAAGAGAAACAAACAGATACAACAACAATTACATATTTCTCAATGAATCTCAAGGAATGAAAAGAATGGGTAACATGCAACACGTAAAGAGTTAAAGAGTCAAGGCCGCCATGAAAATCATCCAAGCATCTCAAACATGGCAAGATAGTAAATCAGCTCAAGAATGAAAAGTGATAAAGCCTCACAATATATGCACTTTATCTCTCAAGTGTCTAGGCTACTATTTACTCTCAGAGCACCCATGAAAACAAACACCACATAGACTTGGCAAGACTCTAAAAATGACAACCACATCACAAGCAAATGCACATGAGGATCAAAAGGTCTTTTAAGATTGTAATGGGGCCAAGGACAAGATAGATGAAAGTATGGGATGGTAGCTAAAACCCAAAGGAATAGAGGAACAATGGGGAATAAGTGGAAAGTAAGAAAAAGTAGTAAACCCCAAAATCAAAATTAAAAAGTAAACCCAAAACAAAATCAACCAAGTCTTCAACCAATCCAAGTCTTCAAACCAAGACCTCATTTATTCAATTTCATCATCATTTTTTTTAATTTTTTTTTGTTTTTTTTTAACGTGAACAGTAGCATTTGAAAGCATTTGAAAAATAAAGCAACAATTAGGCAACATATGTATATACATCAAGCATGGCCAAAATACATCATCAAGCATGGCCAACAAAAACATATCATCCAATGAAACATACCCCCCCCCCCCCCCCTTCACACTTATTCCCAAAACAATTCCAAAGCTCCAAAATTCCTTAAGGTTAGGGTGAAATCATGGTTTTTCACTTAAGGCTTGTAATGAGCTTCAAAACAAAGAAGGGGAACATAGGCTCAAAGGGGCTATCAAAGGAATTAATTTAAGGTAGGCTCATTTGGCTAGAGGCTTATAAGAACAAAATGTGAAGCAAGAACTATCAACAAGAGTAAAGCCAAGGCTATTGTGCAAGCAATCAATGGGGCAAAACACATTGAATAAAATAGATGGTGATGGCTCAAATTCTCACCAAGGGTAAATCTATCACTTTCAATTCGAACTTTCAAAACTCACTTGACATGTAGAGAAAAACAAGGGTTTCAATTCACAAAATGCCAAGAATCTCCTATTCAAAAACAATTACCCATTACCTGTACATAACCTATAATTCAAAGAGAACATGCAATGTTGTACACAAAACATAAAACCAAAATAACAAAATTAACCTAGAAAACCTAACAAAATTAAACAAGAAAACCTAATAAAATTAAACTAGAATACCTAACAAAATTAAAGAACAATCTCCCCCCCCCCCCCTCACACTTAAACAACACATTGTCCTCAATGTAGCACAATCATAAGATCAAGAACAATCAAAGCAATCAATAAATTTGGACAAGTGCAACAAAAGTAAAGAACGAGATAGAAAAATAAAACTCCCTAAGTCATGGCGGAAGAGAAGTAGGGTGAAGTAAGGAGGTCTCCTCCACCACTACATCCACTAAGGGGGGATTTATGAGGAATGGTTTCAACCGGTGTCCATTGACCTTGAAGCCCTTATCTGTGGATTCACTTTTGATCTCAACTGTACCATAAGGAAAAACATTAGTCACCACAAAAGGACCAATCCACTTTGACCTCAACTTACCACTCATGAGTCCAAGCCTAGAGTTATACAATAAAACTTTCTATCCAACCACAAAGTCCTTCTTAGCTATCAAGCTGTCATGGAACTTCTTGATCTTCTCTTTGTAGAATTTGGAATTCTCATAGGCTTCTAAACGGATTTCATCTAGCTCACTTAGTTGCAACTTCCTTTCCTCTCCAGCCTGATCAATAGAGAAGTTGCAGGTCTTTACAGCCTAGTAGGCTTTGTGTTGTATCTCTACAGGAAGATGACATGCCTTGCCAAAGACAACCCGATAAAGAGACATTCCTATGGGTGCTTTGTAGGCAGTCCTATGCGCCCAAAGAGCATCATCTAACCTGGTGTTCCAATCCTTTCTGTTCGGCTGCACAATCTTCTCCAAGATTCTTTTTATCTCTCTGTTTGAAATCTCAGCTTGCCCATTAGTTTGGGGGTGGTATGGTGTGGAAATTTTGTGCACGACCCCATACTTTTTTAGCAAGGCATACATGGATCTGTTACAAAAATGAGTGCCTTGATCACTAACGATGGCTCTAGGGACTCCAAACCTGCAAAACATATTAGATCTAACAAAATCCACAACAACTTTAGCATCGTTAGTTCTGGTGGGTTTGGCTTCCACCCATTTTGAAACATAATCAACAACAAGGAGAATATAAACAAAACCAAAAGAGACAGGGAAAAGCCCCATAAAATCTATACCCCAGACATCAAACACCTCACAGAATAACATGGGTTGTTGAGGCATTTGCTGTCTCCATGAAGGTGAGCCGCCTGCTCTCTGACAAGGCTCACAAGTGCTACATATTCTCCACGCATCATTGAAGATGGTGGGCCAATAGAAATCGCAGTCAAGCACCTTGCGAGCTGTCCTCTGTATGCCAAGATGGCCTCCTGGTGCGGAAGAATGACAGAATTGCAGGACTGAGTCAATCTCATGGTCTGGAATGCATCTTCTAATAACCTGGTCATTGCATAACTTCCACAAATAGGGGTCATCCCAAATATAATGCTTAGCATCACTCTTAATTTTATCATTTTGAGCTTTAGACGCTAAGGGAGGAAAAACAGAAGCAACCAAATAATTCACAATATTAGCAAATCAGGGAGTGGGGAAGGAATCAGAAACACTATACAGAATGTACAAATGGTCATCCGGAAAATCATCCCGAATGGGTGAGTCCTCTGACACACGCTCAATCCTACTCAGATGGTTAGCCACGAGGTTCTGTGCACCACTCTGATCACATATCTCCAAATCAAACTCTTGGAGCCAAAGCATCCACCTGACCAATCTAGGCTTTGATTCAGCCTCCTTCAACAGGTACTTCAGAGCTGCATGGTCAGTATAAACAATAACACGAGTACCAAGCAAATATGAACGAAATTTTTCAAGGGCAAAAACTATCGCTAATAGCTCCTTCTCTGTGGTAGTACAATTTGCTTGAGCAGCATCCAAAGTTCTGGAGGCGTAGTAGATTACCCGAGGCAGCTTGTCAATCTTTTGAGCAAGGATAGCCCCCAATGCGTAATTGGATGCATCGCACAATAGCTCAAATGGGGCTGTCCAATCAGGAGCCTGAATGATAGGGGTGGTAGTCACTGCACGCTTGAGGCAATCAAAAGTCTCTTTGCATTGGTCATCAAAATCAAACTCCACCTCCTTTTGTAGCAGATTGGATAATGGAAGGGTCACTTTGCTAAAATCCTTGATAAAACGCCTATAAAACCATGCATGACCAAGAAAAGAACGAATCTCTCGCACGCAAGAGGGGTAAGGCAATTGTGAAATAACATCTATTTTTGCAGGGTCTACCTCTATGCCCCTACTAAAAATGATATGCCCTAAAACTATACCTTGTTCTACCATGAAGTGACATTTTTCAAAATTCAGCACAAGGTTAGTTTCAATGCATCTACTAAGAACTCTATATAGACTATCCAAACATGCATCAAAAGAGGATCCATAAACAGTAAAATCATCCATAAATACCTTTATGAAACTCTCTAAAAAATCACTGAAAATGCTAAGCATACACCGTTGGAAGGTACCAGGGGCGTTGCATAGGCCAAAGGGCATCCTCCTATAGGCAAAAGTGCCAAAGGGATAGGTGAATGTGGTCTTTTCTTGATCCTCAGGAGCAATATGAATTTGTAAATAACCAGAAAAACCATCAAGAAAACAGTAATGAGACTTACCTGCCAAGCGCTCAAGCATTTGATCAATGAAAGGCAGGGGAAAATTATCTTTTCTGGTTACTTGATTCAGCCTCCTATAATCAATGCAGACTCGCTAGCTGTTCTGCACTCTTGTAGGAATAAGCTCATCCTTTTCATTCTTGATCACTGTGAGGCCTGTCTTCTTAGGAACCACTTGGACTGGACTCACCCACTGGCTGTCAGAAATGGGGTAGATGATTCCAGCTTGTAAGAGCTTGGTCACTTTCTTTTTCACCACATCTAGAATGGCGGGGTTGAGTCGCCGTTGTGGCTGCCTCACTGGCTTAGCTCCATCCTCTAAAAGTATACTATGCATGCAGGTAGATGGGCTAATACCAGGAATGTCTGCAAAAATCCATCCAATGGCTTTCTTGTGCTTCTTGAGAACTAGCAACAACTTCTCCTTTTGCTCAGCAGCAAGGGAGGCAGAGATGATCACTGGAAATTTTTCCTCGTCCTCCAAGTAAGCATATTTGAGGGTTGCTGGTAAGGGCTTCAACTCTGGTGTGGGTGGTGGCTGAACCGTGGGAGGAACCATGGTAGGAGAAGAAAAAGGTTCCTCAGCCTGTACCTCATAAAGCAAGTCATAAGTATATGTACTTCCTGCAACATGGTTAGTGCATTCTGACTCTAAAAAATCAACATCAAGAGGTACAACACACAGAAAATCAAAACCAGACTCAAATTCAGATTCATTCTCAGCATAAAAATTAGACATAGGATCAAATTCAAACTCAGATTCAGATTCAATGCATAAGGAATGACAAGTATGCAAATCAGATAAAAATGGATGTTTCCTACCATGAAGAACATTGTCAAAATCAAACATATAATCATCAACAATCTGATCAATTATCTCAGCACGAAAAACAGAATGATCCTCAGATGGATGTTTCATGGCATCAAGAATGTTAAAATGAACAACAATATCACCAAATTCCATAGACAATGTGCCAGCATAAACATCTATCTTGGTTCGGGCTGTTTTCATAAATGGTCTACCTAAAATAATTGGAACTGGACCATGGGAAAATCCCTCTTCCATATTAAGAACATAAAAATCAACAGGAAAAATAAGTTCACCAACCCAAACCAACACATCCTCTATGAAACCTGCGGGGTAAGCAACACTTCTATTTGCCAAATGAATCACCACATCCGTAGATTGCAAAGGTCCAAGAGATAAAGAATTGAAAATGGACAGAGGCATGACACTAACTGATGCTCCTAGATCTAGCATGGCATTCTCAAATTTACTGTTCCCAATAATGCAAGGTATACATAAAGTACCTGGGTCCTTAAATTTCTCAGGAATGTGAGGAACAGATTTACCTATCAATGCTGACACGTTTCTGCCCATGCTAATCCTTTCATTGCCCTTGAACTTCCTTTTGTGGGTGCACAGCTCCTTTAGAAACTTGGCATATCTTGGAATCTGCTTGATGGCATCTAGCAGAGGTATGTTCACCTCTACTTTTCTGAAGTTCTCCAAGATCTCCTTTTCCGCTTCTTCCATCTTTTTGTTTGGAATTGCTCTAGGTGGGAATGGAAGAGGGATAAGGGGCTGCTGTAAGTCAGAATTACTAGAAGAAGGTCCACCTGCATGAAAATTTTTGTTAGGAAACTTTCACTTTTGTGCAACTATCTCATCCTTTTTTTCAGGTGTAGAATGAAGCTTGACAGGTTCAGGTGCGGGTGCTGCTACTAGTGGAGGCACTTGAATTTGGTTGCCAGACCTTAAGGTGATGGCACTCACATTTTTTGAATTCTGCACAGTTTGTGAAGGCAATTTGTCAGAAATTTGGGACTGAGCTTGGTTCATCTGAGTAGCCATCTGCCCGATCTGATTTGTCAGACTCTGAAATTGCATATTCTGGATGGTCATTTGCCTCACTAACTCTTCTAAGGAAGGTTGAGGAGGAGCCTCAGTTGCTTGTTGTCTTTGTGGTGACTGTTGTTGTTGCTGTTGTTGTATTGGAGGAGGAACATATGGCTTGCTTGGACCAGTAGCATTCTGAAAAGGAGGGACAGACTGTTGTTGTTGTGGAGGACTTGTCCATCTTAGATTTGGATGATTCCTCCAACCTGGATTGTATCCATTGCTTGAAAGGTCATAATTATTCTGCTGTTGTTGGTTTTGCTGCTGAGGAGGTCTATTATAAATGTTTGCAACATAAGCTTCAGGTTGCTCATTGACTCCAGATTGCTGCAAAGAATGACAGAGATCTGTATGGTGATCTGTAGAAGAACATAGACCATAGAATCTTGCAACAGGTGTAGATTTTTTATTCATGGCAAGCTGGGTTACTAGGTTGACCAAGACATCAAGTTTTCCCTCAAGCTTTTTATTTTCAATAGATGAAGATGAATCTGTGGCCACCTCATGGACTCCTCTAAGGACAATAGCATCATTTCTTGCACTGAATTGTTGGGAGTTGGAAGTCATCTTCTCAATCAAATTCCTAGCTTTAGCAGGGGTCATATCACCAAGAGCTCCACCACTAGCAGCATCAATCATTCTCCTCTCCATGTTGCTAAGTCCCTCATAGAAATATTGAAGAAGGAGTTGCTCGGAAATCTGGTGGTTAGGGCAGCTTGCACACAATTTCTTGAATCTTTCCCAGTACTCATACAAGTTTTCTCCACTAAGTTACCTGATGCTTGAAATGTCTTTTCTGATGGTAGTGGTCCTAGATGCAGGGAAGAATTTCTCCAAGAACACCCTCTTAAGGTCATCCCAACTGAAAATAGACCTGGGAGCAAGGTAGTACAACCAATATTTTGCCAGTCCCTCTAGAGAATGAGGAAAAGCCTTTAGAAAGATATGATCTTCTTGGACATCAGGGGGCTTCATGGTGGAACAAACAATATCGAACTCCTTAAGATGCTTATGAGGATCTTCACCTGCAAGACCATGATACTTGGGCAGCAAATGTATTAGTCCAGTCTTGAGAACATATGGAACACCCTCATCAGGATATTGAATGCACAAGCTTTCATAAGTGAAATCAGGTGCAGCCATCTCCTAAAAAGTCCTCTCACGAGGTGGAGGTTGATCCATGTTCTCAGTATGAAAATTAGTAGTGGAATGCTCAAAATCAGAATATTCAGAATCACCCTCAACAGAATGCTCAAAATGCTCAAAATGCTCAAAATGCTCAAAATGACCAGGATACACATTTTGCCTAACTAATCTATGAAAGGTTCTATCTATTTCAGGATCAAAGGGTTGCAAATCACCTGGATTGCCCCTAGTCATGCACTATATGCAGCAAATAATGTGTTTCTCAACAAGCATCTAACAAGGGGGTAAAACTACAGCTATACTCAAACGATATCAAAATGAGCCAAAATTTTGTGAGCAACACCCTAAAATCATGAAAAGATAGCACAAAAAATTTCAAACAGAAATTCAAAGTCTAACTATGAAAACTACTTAAGAAAAGTTTAGAAAAATAGGACAATAATACTTGAAAAATAAAAAAAAAACTTAGTAAATGGCTGATTTTTGGAGTTTGGGACCCCGCTGATTGCCACAGTATGGGAAATTTTTTTCTACCCCAAATACATATATAATAATAGTTATTCTGATATCCAGAGCAAAAGTTATGGTCGTTTTAAGTTTTGCTAAAAACAAGTTCCAAAAATTTTTGTCTCTAAAATAATGCCACACCAAGTGCTCCTGGTATTTTTCACACAAAATATGGATCAAAAGAAGCTAGCACACAAAAAATCAGCCAAAAATAACAACTCTAACTATCAAAACAAAAATCACTAATTAAATTACTAAATCCGTCGCTAATTCCCAATCGCTAATCAATGTTCAGTACTTTTCACAGCAAAACAAAAGGCTGAATCAGTCGCTAATCATTGTTCAGTACTTTTCACAGCAAAACAAAAGGCTGAATCAGTCGCTAAACAGGGAATGCAACTGAAATGCAAAACAGAACGCTACACAAAATAAGATAACTAAACACTATTATGAACCTTTTGCCCACTGCTCCCCGGCAACGGCGCCAAATTTGATCAAGGTCGTACCCGAATCAAATAAACATTAAAAATGTAGTATCTATGAAGTGGTCCTAGGTCATCTCCTAACGAGCAATGATTAACCAAACGTTCATAACAGATTGTAATAAAACAGTAACGAGATGGGGGGGGGGGGGGGTTGTTTGTTTTTGTAAATTAAACAACAAGTAAATTTGAATAAGAAAATATCATAATTAAAACACGTTGTTTCCCCTTGATTCACAAGTAAGTCTCCTATCCTAGGTTGCGAGGATTTATCCTTTATCAGTTCAACCACTTAATCCAACCCTAAATTAAATTACTAAGAGAAATTTAACATAAGGCATTCATTATGTGATTAAGCAACACATACACCAATTAATCATGGACGAAACTAATCATTAAGCATGAACGTAAATTAAGCGCAGAGACAATTAATCAAGCACTAAGCATGCATGGATTAATAGCAACAAATACAAAGTAATTGGTGAAGAGGAAAAACTGATAAGAATTCAATAGTAATAATAAAACCTCAAAGAGAGTTGTGCTTGATCCTCAAGAGAAAAGAATGTTGGAGACTTAGCCTTCCATTAATCAATAGAAAACGAAATTGTAGTAGGAAACGAAGAAAACTAGAATTATTCTCCAAAATGAAAAAAGCTAAAAACAAAAGAGAGAGAGCCTAAAACTAGAACCTTGGTACTGTTATATAGTTATCAGCCCCAAAGCTTACAAATCTGTTTTAAGTCCAAGCCCATAGATGAAATAAAATCTAGATAAGATAAGATAAGATAAGATCTATATGAAATAATATCTAGATGACATAAAATCTAGATATGATAAGATAAAATCTAGATGAAATAATATCTAGATGAGATAAAATCTAGATATGATAAGATTTGGTAGAATAAAATTGTCTGCTCTCTTCAAGTCCAAGCCCAATTTCGGATTCAAGCCCAATAGCTTAATTCTCCTGAAATTAAATTAAAAACACAAAATTAATCCAGTAGGCCCAAATGATAAAACTGCATAATAAATTTGATAATTAAGGCTAATCAGTAATTAAAATGGTGACAAAAAGGGTTAAGAAATATGAGAAAATGATGACACATCAATCACCCAATTTTTTGAATATCATGGAACTCCAAAAGCAGAATGACTTACCGTTGCGTCATTCTATATTGACAGTCGTGCTCTGGCTTGGTTCCAATGGATGACTGGCAACGGCCAGTTTACTTCGTGGTCGACGTTCCTCCAGGCGTTGTAGACCCGCTTTGTGCCCTCTCAGTATGAGGACCCTACCGGGGCCCTGTTCAAACTCACCCAGTGTGGTACGGTGGCGCAGTACCTCTCAGATTTTGAGGACCTTGCGAACCGCATAATCGGCCTCCCTCCACCCTTCTTGCTCAGTTGCTTTGTGTTAGGCTTATCTCCTGACATCCACCGCGAGGTCCAGGCACATAAGCCATTGACGCTTTTCCAAGCGGCAGGCCTCGTCCGACTTCAGGAGGAGAAGCTCCTCGACAGCCGTCACCCTCCCCGCCTCCGTCCCTTTCAGCCCCCACCACCCTCACACACAATTTTCTATTTCTCATATACGGACTTCTTAACAAAAGGAAAACTCGAAGGACAACAAAAATATACGGGAGAAGAAAAGACTGGGAAGTTTTTCATAATAATTTATTTCTCTCTTGTGTGCAACAACTTGAAAGCTAGAAGACTGCGAGACCAGATAACAAAGTGATGCATAAGATTAAAAGCTAAGGAAATCTGAAACTAGTTAGAGAAAAGCCCATAACATGCAATTAACTCTACCACTCAACTATGGTCATTTACAACTTGATTGCCTACAAACATACCATCTCTTCTTTTAGGAAAACCTGGAGGGTCCATGGTGGAGGCCCTAAATTTCAGCTCCGAGGCTACACGAAAATTTGGATCAACTGAAGCTGGCCTAGCATTGTGATCTATAGAAACACCACCAAGCCTATAGGAAGTTGCAGCCCCACCGGGATACCTTGAAGGAGAGTCGTACCTTCTCGGTGGAGCTCTGAGATTTCCACCTCTAAGATCCATAACTTTAGAACTTCTCGAAGAAGAGTCTGCAAAAGATCTGTCTCTAGAGCCAGATGCCAACGACACACTGGTGGTAGCTGACGTGGAACTAAATGGATCATCTGGTCCCCATGATGTAAGTGCTTCCTTCTTCTTGGCGAAAAAGTGCCAAGCCCCAAATAGGAAAAGTATGAAGAACAACACAGGACTAGTCCATAGCATGGTATTGAATTCCCCTTTGAAGATAGGTAGATGAGAATGATACATTCCAACATACCCACCTCCAAGACCAACAATAACAAGCCTTTTATGGTCACTAGCTATCAAGGGTGTCACTCTTGTTTCCGCATCCAAACTTGGGGTCGAATTATTCAAGAAGGATGATCTAAGCTCATCAAGTCCTGAGGAGAAAACAGGTAAAGGCACACCAACTCTCACATAATGCGGAGATGAAAAATTGTACACGAAAACCTTCTTCGGGTTAACAATCAGCAAATACCCCTTAATTGCCTGCAGAGCAAGAGGCTCGTCCACATCAAACTTTTTCTTGTATCTAACCCTGCATTTGAAGTTCATCACATCTCCAAGCAACAAGACATAAATCAGATCTCTGTCCGAGGTAAACCCATAAGCCTTGGAACGCTCCATGGCATAAAAAACATAAGTTCGAGCAACAGAGTGGTTCAAGCCTTCACATTCAAATTCCCTGATTTTCATGCCCCTTAAATCCAATGAACTTGTCCCAATTTTTGTCAAGAACATAAGTCGTTGCTTCAAAAAAACTAGCGGCCTACTAGAGGGCGTGGCAGAACCATGTAACGAACCATTCTCCTTAAAAACCCTGATCTTCCCACTTGTATAAGCTGACAGAATGTACTTCATCCTCCCTACATAATAAACCTGCCAACATTCTCCATGAAAACAGAACTATAATCCTCTCCACTAGACCCTCCCTCCCAAGCTCTATGCATCAAGATTTCCCCATTTTGATGACCAGTTACCACAAAACTCTCATTCTTATAAACTGAAGTATACGAAACCATTGCTGTAATAGGGGACTCCAATGAGGTATCAAACTCAACCAACACATCCTCATTCCTCGTGAACACATACACTCTTCCCCTCTCATCACTAACCGCCACATACTTACTCAGCCCCTCGTGGTCCCTAAAAGGCAAAACATTTATACAAGTGGCCTCAGAATCCAACTTCAAAGCAGATGCAAACTGGAACCTCTCTGACCAAAAAGGTGTGTACTTTGTCATAGACGTTCCCCTAGCTCTCTCCCCTTCTCGGGTTTTCCCCTCAAATTCACCTTCTTCAACTCCTTTACTACTTAATCTTGCATCTTCATCATCATCACCAATCTTTTTTTGAGTAAACTTACCCTTTTTCTTTTGGAGGTTCAAGTAGCTTTGATTCCAATCTTGCAACTAAATCACTAAGATTTCTCACTAACTCCTCAAGCATATCCAACAAAACTTGTTGATTCAAATTATTAGCTATATGGGGTTTTTCAGGAACATGTTCCTGGCATGAATTGTGGTCCAGCTTGGATTGTATAGAACATGATTCAAGGTCTAAGGGGGAACTGGAAGCATGAAGAGAAGAGAAAAAGAAGAGTAAATAGAAGATAAAAAACTTGCCTTTATGCGACCACACCATTGAATCCGAAGAAGAAAATTGGAGGGTGTATCGAAGTTGATGGATCTGGCAATAGAAAATTTAGCAGAAATCTCTGTAAGATTTGGGACAGGGTATTGACTTAGGTTGAATTAGGGCAAGCATGTGGATTAAGTAACAGAAGTGGACACAACCAGGTTGAGATCACTTCAGTTGTACTGTAACTAAGGATATATGATCTGGTCAAATTGCTTTGTTTGAGCTATATCTAGGCAAATTGACCCCAGGGGGTTAGTTTTACAAACTAATTCCCTAAGTGGGTCTCTTTCAAAACAAATTACGGAGGGGGTCTGTTATTACAAAGGGTTCCGCCATGCATGTTGGCGAAATAGGCCTGGGACTCGAGTGATGTGGTGCTGGTTTCTCTATTGCCACTGGCAAAACAAGGTGGCTAGGTTTTCGCCATTTGTAGTGGCGAAATACGATTGATGTGGCGCACACGGAAAGGCCATGCAGGTGGTAGTAGCAGAGCGTAGCTAAGGGTACAGAAAGCGCAGAAATTTTTTCAGAACATGTCGCCATTGGCAGTGGCAAAATACCTTTTCAAAAGATGTTGCCATTTGTAGTAGCGAAATAAGCTTCATGTGATGCATGGGATGTCCCGTTCCCTTTATATAAGACGTTCTCCCGAATCCCGAATGTACACATGCTTCATAATTTTTCTATTTCATAATTTTGCCCTGGTGCTGTTTTGCTTGTGGTGGTGGCGAAACGCTCTTTTCCGGTGGTGTGGTGTTCCTTTTCCAGTGCTTCGTTCTCGTCAAATTCTGGTACCTGCCAATATTTTTTGTGTTCTGCCAATATTTTGTGTGTTGTTGATATTTAAATTATTTGTTTTTGGTATTATAAAGTTCTATGATATATTTATTCTGCATATATATGTTAATATTATAAAAGTATATGCTAAGTTATTATTCAAATATATATATTCTGTTAATTTTTTTTATTAATTTTGTATATATATTGTTTAAATTTTTCTTTGCATATTAATTTCAGTTATATATTATGTTATTCAAATATATATGTTGGAATATATATATTGTGTTATTTGTATAATATATTCTTTGCATATTAATTTTTGTTACATATTCTGTTACATAATTTATTTTTTATATATATTTAATTTAATTTTTATAAATGTACTTAATTTTTTTATATTATGGATAAATAATTTACAAATGTTTTTGCAGTATTAATGACATCTTCTCTTCATCGTGTTCATCAAATATAAAAATTAAATCTGGTTCAGTTGATGGTGACATTTTATGGATGCAAGATAAGCATGTTTCAGTATATATTTGGAATGAGGAAGAAGATAGAAAATTACACATTAGACGAGCTGTCCCCACGTATCAAGGTCAAGAAGAAATACACGAAATTATTCCTCTACTTTAGCAATCTGGTTTTTACTGGATTATGAAGATGGGATATTTAAAAATAAATGCAGCATTAATTAGTGCCTTGATAGAAAGATAGATGCCGAAAACATATACTTTTCACATGAGATGAAGAGAGTGCACTATTACTCTTCAAGATGTATCTGTTTTATTAGGTCTCCGTGTGGATGGGTCACCATTAATTAATCCAACATACCTTAATTAGGCTGATTTATGTGAAGAATTGTTAGGGGTCAGACTAGAAGAAGGTGTACTTCAAGGTAGTATGATTAAATTAAATTGGTTGGCTCAGCATTTTCCAGAATTAAATAACCATGATGACAACTTACAACAAGTAGAAAGGTTTACCCGTGCATGGATCCTAAGATTCATTGGAGGTGTCTTATTTGTTGACAAAGGCAGTAGCAAAGTTTCGCTAAGGTACCTGTAATTTTTACGGGACTTTAGAGAGTGCAACACATATGCATGGGGACCTGCCGTACTTGCTTATTTATATAGAGAGATGTGCAGTGCCACCGATTATAAATTAAATCAATTGGAGGTATGTGCATCTTAATACAAATGTGGGCATAGGAACGATGTACAAGTTTGACTCCAAAGAGGACTTCTCCCCTAATAGAAAATAAACCACTTAGGCACTAGTTAGTCGTTTAAAAAATTAGATTTCATTTCAAAATAATTAATAATATAACTTATATTAATTTATAATTTTTTTAGGTGGCTACGACGTGGAAATCAACATATCGGCAATGATGATTTGATAGTTTTTCGTCGCAAATTAGATATTATGAAATAACATGAGGTAAGAACATGTTAATGTATTGATTAATTAATAAATAATATGTCATATTTCACTGAAAATAAATAATATTGGAATTATATGCATTTTGTGTGGGAGCCTTACACAACAAATGTTACGTCAGGTGCTGCCTCCAATTTGTTTAGTTGGAAGTCCAGCGTGGTGCACGGTGGTGCCATTAATTTGTTTCCAAGTTATTGAGTGGCACCAACCTAATAGAGTGTTGAGACAATTTAGAATGCAACAACCAATTTCATGGTGTCCTTCGCAACCCTTTAATATTCATGGCATAACATTGAAAGGAACATGATGAAAATTGGGGGCAACTGTTAGGCCTAATGATCAATCAATGGAACAATCGAGTTGATTTTAGGGTCAACGGTTATCCTTGACAAGAAGACCTACTAAGCCTTAACTCTGACTATATGGTGTGGTATAGGCAAAAAACAAAGATATTTGTTGATCCTAAAAATGCAAACACAACTACATTGGTATTTTTTTTATGTTTTTTTAAATATTTAAGTTCAAATTATTTATGAAATTTTAGTCCATTAATTTGAACACCTAATAATTGCAGGTTGAAGTTGCAGAGACATTATAGTACATGGTGTCTCCACAAGAGAGAAATACATGGACATTGGATGATCTAGTGTCGTATGTGGAGAAAATAACCATTTTATCTAAAGAGCAAGAGAGAATCACTAAACCTATGTCACATGGTCCAGCAACAAAACATCAATTTGCAGCACAAGAGTTTAATATTCTCCCGTCAAGTGTTGAAACTCAAGGCATAGCCAGACGAAGGGAGACTGTTAAAGCAGAATCATATTTGTACCCACAGATGGTAGAGCGTGGCCATGGAATGTATTACACACCACCAGCATTTTCTCAGTATCCGACATAGATATGTATCAGTATCCATTTGAAGGTCATCAAAGTGATACTTCTGCAAGCGAACATTCATTAGGTGGTGTTGCAGAAACATATCCCAATTTTTCATGGCCTATTATGACCCTTCACAACAACATGATGCTCCAATTCTAACACATAATTCCCCATTAGGTACTCAATGGAATGTACCCGAAGCAATGCCTGATATGGATGACTTAGTAGTTGTTGATTTATGTCACCAATTTTCTGTTGAGGCTGACTAAGTTGAAGCAAGGAAACATCGGGGCAGAAGAAATCCTAATAGACAAGCACGAAGATGGGAACGCCCATGCGACACATCCTCACGTCATCACAGACATCATAATGATTGATTTTCATATTACTATTTAAATATATTGCTGTATTTTTTTATTTAAATTTGAGACTTCTATTATCGTTTATGTTATGAAGGTTTACTAATGGATGCAGTTTATGTCACACACAAAAATATAATAATAAATAATTTTAAAAACAAATTGATCATGAATAGCTATGATTTCATTGAAGTAGACAAATAAAATACATAAATCAATTAATTTAACAACTTCCACGTTCATATTGCATTGGACATCAACGCCTGTTGTGTCCTTCTGTTCCACATCTACTACATTTTTGTCGGTGCTCAGATGGTTCGAGCCAATCCATCTCATTCCTTATCCTTGTTGATTTTGGCCGACCTTTTGCACGAATTGTAGTTGGATCAGGGATAAGTGTCCATGAGTCCTCAGAAGGAGGAATTGTCGCTTCATTCCCAAGAGGCCACCATTGTGCGGAGTAAGCTTTTAAGATGTGCTCATTTGTGTAAACAACATCTACATATTGGAAGTAGTTCATGCTCATGTAACCACAAGTAGCAATAATGTGTGAACATGGATAGTGAAGTGCAAAATACTTTTTGCATTGACAATAATGGTCATTCAAGTTAACTGCTCACTTTTGTCCGCCACGTTGCGTTATAGGATTGAAGGTCTCCTCTACTTCAAACCTTGTCGAGTAGATATCATAGACACGGACGATGTGCGAACAAGCTTGTTCTTGATTTTTTCGAAGTTCTTTAACAACCTTAGAACAATATACTTGTCCTTCATTTAATTGTCTTTGGGCTTACCGACCACGATCAACAAAGTACTTTCGACACCTACTATATGTTGATTTCACCAACGCTGTTATCGGTATGTTGCGACAATCCTTCAATACCTTATTTACACATTCTGAGAGGTTGGTTGTCATGTGACCATATCTACGTCCTTCTTATCATAAGCCATGGTCCATTTTTCCTTTGAAATGCAATCAATCCATGTTATTATGGCTGGACTCAATTGACGAAATTTTTCTAAATTTTGATCAAATGTATGCTTGCAAGGAGTGTAGCCTGCATAAAATTAGTTAGCAACAACAATTTTAAGTATATATGATACTTAAATTAACATCATATTATAAATTAAATCTTACCCAATTTCTTCAACATTTCTTTTTGTTTGGCATTGTTGAATTTGCGATTGAAATTGCTTGCTATGTGTCAGACGCAGTAAACATGATAACCGTGGGGAGGTTGCCAACCAAGTGCTTCGTTAGCAACAACAGACTTTGTACTCGCGTGACGATCAGATATGAGACAAATACCATTTTTATTTGTCATGTGTTCACGCAAGTGTGCCAAAAACCATGACCACGCTGTTAACGTTTCACCTTCGACTACGGCGAATGTTAGAGGAAGAACACCACCATTTCCATCTTGTGATGTGGCCATTAACAGGGTCCCACAGTATTTCCCGTATAAATGTGTGTTGTCAACTTGTAGGATTGGCTTACAATAATTAAAAGCCTTTTTATATTTACCAAAAGTCCAAAATACTCTATGAAACTGACGGTGTTCACGACTCACCCTATTCCCAACAATAAAATCATCATGCAGTATTTGAAAATAGGATCCAGGAGAATGATTTTGCATGTGTTTTAGCCACGATGAAAGTTTCGCATATGACTCTTCCCAATCGCCATATTCAATTGCAATCGCTTTTTGTTTCACCATCCATGCTTTTTTGTACGAAACCTTATAGGCAAATTCATTGTTTATCCTTTCTTGAATCAAAGAAACTTTTATTGATGGATCTTCTCTAATCATGCCTATTAATAAAATAAAATAATTTAAATAAAAAATAACGCAAAACTAGGATAATATGAACATTAAAAATGTACCTACTACACAAGTGACAATTAAATCTGAATCAAGCTTGTCATGATCTTGTGTCACACTCATAGTCAGACATGTGTGTGGTCCACCCCATTGTGTCACTTTCCATGAATTAGTTTTTTTAGATAAAATTGCCCTCTTATAAAAAGGGCAAGGACACTTTGGGTTTTTATTCGGGCAACAAACGATATATTTGTGCGATTTGGTTTCAACAACTTTAAAACAATGATGCACCTTCATAACATATTATTTCAGTGCATTTTTTTCTGCATCTTTACTATCAAAATCCATACCAACATATAATTCTCGCCCAACATTAAAACTCGATGGCATCTCCAAACCGCAAATGTCCTCCTCATCAGGATGACTCCAATTGATATTTTTATAATACAAAGCATCATTCCAAAATGGATTTTGAATTCCTTCTACACCTAATAGCTTCAAAAATAAAATTCAGGTCAATATCAAAATAATATTTATTTACCATTAAATACAATTGTCATAAAATGATAAATGTATTCACCCATTTTTTTATTTAATAAAATATATCTTCTCTTGGGTGAACAATTGTAACTGGTTGAATCATGTGGATGACTTCATCATCTGTATCAGATATACCATCAACACTATCATCTTCATCTAAAGAGTTTTCAACATATGAGTTAGACACAAGATAATCATCATCATCATCTAGAGCGCTTACATTTCTTGGCAGTTCTGAGTCATTATTAGATAAATTATTTCCACATGTAACAAAATTTGCAGAATGAAACATAGAACCACCAACAACATCCTTTTCTATGTACAATCCTATAGCTGACATTTGTTCTTGTTGTTGAAAACTTTCGATCATAGTTTCAACATCTTCGTCATCACAAATTTGCAACGCAACATATTTTCCTGAAACTAAAAATCTACAACTTATAGAACAAATAATTTCATTATTTTTTAACTTTACCTTATCTCCAATTTTTTTTTAAAAGCATTGAAACTTATTCCACGTTTAATCTAAATCGCTTTTTTACTGCCTTCAAATATTACACCATCATTCTCTTCATATACCCTTCCATTAAAATATAAGATTGTTATAACCAAATTCATCATATACCAAAATATACCTACAAAAACAATATTATAAATAATTAATTATAACAACAATAACTTCGAAATAAAATAATCTAATTATAAAAAAAAAACCTACTTCAGTTAAACTTGAGAATAAAACTTCATTCTAAAAAATAATTATTACTTAAAACAAAATTTGTGATGCGAGAGGATTTGAGAAAGTTGAAAAACTTGAAGGCTTCGAAGGTAGAAAAATTTGAAAAATAAAGAAGGCAAAAAAAATTTTCAAGTAAAAAATGCATTGGTACCAACGAAGGCTTAATAGGGGGAGGGAAACCTGCACAAAATTTGTGATGCGAGAGGATTTGAGAAAGTTGAAAAACTTGAAGGCTTTGAAGGTAGAAAAACTTGAAAAATAAAGAAGAGAAAAAATTTTCAAGTCAAAAAATGCGCTGGTACCAACGAAGACTTAAATAGGGGGAGGGAAACCTGCATGTTTCGCTAGTGGTAATGGCGAAACCAGCATGGCCTGTTTCGCCAGTCCTGATTGCAAAACCTGTTGAAGGCCTGCCACCTCTGACACCTACGTTTGCTCTGAACGCCTACCTCACCTATATTGCCAGTCAAAATGGCGAAAACATCTCTACCACCTCTTTCGCTAGTGGCAGTGGCGAAAACACCACGTGTCCGCGTCACTTGCGTTTTGCCAGTGGAGTGGCGAAACCAGCACCACATCACTCAAGTCCCAGGCCTGTTTCGCCAGCATGCATGGCGAGTCACGTGTGTCGCCAGCATGCATGGTGGAACCCTTTGTAGTAATAGACCCCCCCCCCCCCCCACCCTCCCTTAATTTGTTTTGAAAGAGACCTATTTTGGGAATTAGCTTGTAAAACTAACCCCCTGGAGTCAATTTGCCCTATATCTACATCAGATAATCCTTTGGATATTGACTAATTGAGGTTCTACACACTTATGCTCCATGGAAAATTTATAATCCTACATTTTTTAAGGTAAGAATTTATAATTTCTTTAACATAAATATCTTTATAATGATTTGTACTTTTTAATATAAAAAGAAAAATATTATCCTGCTTTCTTATACACGGGCCTTACTTTTTCCACTTTTTTTTTAATCATGTAAGCATAAAAAAACTATACATTGTAAATATTTTTACAATTTTAATGTGTATATTTTTAATATCGAAAAAAGTGTATATTTTACAACTGATCATCTTTATAAACACGGACTATTTATTTATTTTCTGATTATGGGATTGGAAAATTTATTCTCACATTTATTATGAGATAATAAAATAATTATTATAAGACATGCCACACATTCTTTTAAAATATTTGTGAATAACATTTCTATGTCATATTGTTAAGAAATATATTCTCACAATTACAAAAATAGTTGGTGAAATAAACTTTTCATAAAATTTATTTAAGTCTCATCCGCTTTTGATAAAGCTGTTACAAAAAAAAATCCATTTTTTTTATAAAGCCTAACTTTCATACACCAGTGAATTATAGGACACATTATCGGTTGTAAAAATATACACATTAGAGAATTTTTAATTTAGTCTAATGTTTTTTTTTTATATTTTATTAATTATTTTTTTTAATTCTATCTTATGTGAATATATTAGGTATGTGATTTAATTGGATTAAAATAAAATAAATAAAACATGCAAAATTGAAAAATTGATCAAAATTACAAAAAATTTTAATAAAAAACTAAAATTGCCACAGAAAAAAAAACCAAAATTATAGGAATTAAAGCTTATATTTAAGCTTAATATCTGGAAAGTGTTCAGCCTAAATCTAGTAAGTATAGTACTAAGATAGTATCAAAGCACATACAGTCAAAAGCTTCTTTAGATTTGCTGCCAGTACCATTTCCTAATCTTTCAGAGAAGATATCAGCATATTCAACTATTCATATCTATTTTAACTTTCTTTTGATGTCTTGGATGTTGAAGCTTCCACCTATGTCCAACAAGTCTGAAGTTACGGGATGAATTTGTAAATCATCCATCATCACGTAAGTTTTTTCACCATATTTCTTCTTTGGAAAGAAATTGCCCCTCCACATTTGGATAGAGAATTTTAATTGAGGAAAGTAATTTATCAGAGAATTTGAATTTCTGTATTGTTTGGATTTTTTTTGTGAAGAATTTAAAATTTTGGAATTTTAAATAACTAAAAATCTGAAATTTCAATTTTCTTCTAAAATGTGAGAAATTGAAATTCTATTCTTACAGTCTTCTTCAAGAAACACCGTATGAAATTGTGGAACATCGATCGGGTCTGAGTGTAGAGGAACATGTATAACTAGCACACCAATCATATTTTTTTCTTTTTTTTCATTCATTTTTTTCACCCTCATAATTTTAACTTTTTTTATCCAAACACAAAATTTTGAAAATAAAAGAATTTCAATTGAAGTATTTGAAATTCTTAGAATTTAAAATTTCTCAGAATTTTAAATTCCTCCATCCAAACACACTCTAAGTCTTAATAAAAAAATAGGTAATTGTTATTAATATACAGACAACGAAAAGTCGAAAACTAAAGAAATAAATATCAATACTCAACTGTGTTTTCCGACAATTTTTTACTTTTCTTAATTTATAATTAAACCAATTTTATGAAGAAGAAAACTAAATAAGTAAATATCAATACTCAACTTTATTTTCTGACAAGTTTTAACTTTTCTAAATATATAATTAAACCAGTTTTACAAAGACATTTGGTACAAATACAAGTCAGCATTGCTGATAATTAATACACACACATATATAAAAGACTTCTTCCTAACAGGAATGCAGGGGATCGCGTTCCTTCCCCTTTTTTAACTGTTAAGAAAAACATGCCATAGACATCAATGCATGAACTTAACATCTATAAGCTATGAACATGAATGAGCACATAACTCAACAACATCTAAGAGATAGTGATAGCACCAGCAGCAGAGAGAACAAGGAAGACATCTCACGTAAAGCTGCATGCATGACCATTAGTTAGTTAGCACGGTCGTTAGTTTGTTACAAACTGTTAGTTAGTTGTAATGACACTGCAAAAGTTAGTTACGTATTGTAGCAGTGTGACCACTGCTAGAAAAAAGCCATTTTACATCGGTCCTTGTCGGCGTTCAACGACGGTGGAGACCCGTCTTTAAATGCGACGTCGTTGTAGACCTCTAACCAATCTACGACGGTCACTATACACTGTTTTAGAAAGCTATGATTCTTGCAACGGGGCTGACATCACGACCGTAGTTGAAGCTTCACCTTGGAAGACATTGTTGATGTCAGCAACAATGTTGAAACGTATGCTTTTTAGGTCGGGCTTTAGACGGCAACGACATTGTAATACATGATTTCAACGACATCGAAAGAAGATTAGCATTGATAACAAGGAAACAAACTTTGATCAAATATAACTTGTCCAAAAGAAACCATCAAATTCCTTTGAGAAAAAGGAACAATCGCAAACCTAACTCATTAAGATACATGTTTAAGCAAAATAATAGATCGATGATTAAGGCCAAAGCAAAAATAAAAGCAACTTTCCATTAACCACAGAAAGAAGACAGTCAATGATTTGATTTCACAACTACAAAATAGCAAGTGTTAACTAAATTACGGAATTAAAAAACCGAAAACAATCAAACGGCGCCACCAGATTTGGAGCGGTAGAGTTTGCCGAACACGTGGAGCGCGGTGAAGCCGATGAAGCAGAAGCTCATCACGAGCACCACCGTCGGCGAAATCTTCAGCCCCGGGGCATCGTCCGTGTAGAACCTCAGGATGTTGTTGTTGCCGCCTCCAATGACGGTGCTGGTAGAGCTGTTTCTGCTGCCGAGACGGCGGCGGTGCATGCTGGTAGTGGCGACGGCACATGCCGGCAGTGGCGGCGGTGAAACTGCGGGGAGCCATGCCTGCTGGTCTTGGTCACGTGGCTGTTGAAGTGGAGGATTGAGAACCTTTGGCCATGATGCAAAGATGAAGAAAGAAGGAAACAAAGTAGCAGCTTTGTGGTAGAGGATTGGTGGGGTTAATGAGAAATGAAGAGATAAGGTTTGGGAAGAGATAAGGGCAGTGCTGAAGCGCGTGTTGAAGAGAGAGAGAGAGTGGTGTATTAGGAACAGGAGAGCACGCGAAATGAGACTTTCAAATTTTCAAAAAAAGTTCAAATTTTTCCTTAAACAAATACGGTTTCGTAAAAACCGCTTTTGTTTTATATTATTCAAAAACGGTTTTTAAAAAACGACTTTAAAATGACAACATATTTACAAGAATGTCACGCACGTTTAACAAGGACATTTTTGAATTATCCGTGGTTGAACACATGTCGTAAATAACAACTTTTTTAGTAGTGGACCCATTGTATATAAAGACATGGCCTGCATAAATAAAATGCAGAGAAATATTTCGAGAAAGCTTAGTTTAATAAGGAGGGACCTTGATCTCGAACCAAGACATTCCATCTTCTTCCTCTCGCCCATAACAGATAGTTTAAGCTATTAAATAAAAAAGTGAATGATTTTATGTTGATTTCTCAAAAACCTCTGCCTCTTTTGCAAATAAATGTAGAGTAAATACTCTATGCATGGATAATATACAAAGTTTTTACAATATCATTCAATTACAAATGCATGATAAGTAACATACGGCTATTGAATTTTATAATGACTATCTTAATAGTCACGGCAACGATGATTTCTCATTGATTAACCCTTTATACCGACCATGCATAAAAATTAAACTGATGAATTGAATCAAAGCATCAAATTTCTTCATGACATGATTTCAAACACAATTGAGTTAAGGAAAACAAAGTTAATTTGAGTACCATGACTCCAAAGGCGAGGCCAGCAACAACAGAATTTTCAACAGAAACTGCTGCAAGTTCAAGGTCACCAACTAGGCCAGCAAATGTTTGAGTGAGTGCACCAAATGAGTTCTGACATATAGAGGTGAGGATAGCAGGGCCTGCTATTTTCCATAGCTTCTTCGACTTAAACCCGAATTTAATTTCTTAACAACAGAGTTCAGTGTCTTCTTCTCCTCAACATTAGTAGTAGAGTTGTCAATGTTTTCTAGTAAGGGAGAATCCATTGGCTTGGTTAGTAGGCTACTTGACACTGAATCGGACACCTACTTACTTGTGCTACTAATATCAATTTCAAATACCCTTTTTTCAAGAAATGAGAATTTGAAGTGGTTTTTGAATATCAGACAAAGATTGATTTAGCTTATTATATACTACTGTGTTGGAAATGAGAAATGGGGTATTAATATGGGAATGGTGATTCAGAGTGAGGAAGAGATCGAAGCACGAGTTGCAATTAATGTATGAAAGAAAGATGGTTGGTATGGTAGGTAAAGGACGTAGGTATAGAAAAATAGTTAACATATATACTCACTTTTTTTTTTGTTTCATTTCACATCTTTTTTTCCTTTTTCTTTCTTAATTTTTTTATTATATCATAATTTAATGATTATACACTTTTAATATAAAATGTCAACTAATAAGTTAAAATATTAAATAGGATATTAAATATAATAAGTTAAAATTAAAAAAGATAATTAATTAAATTTTTAATTGAGGAGATGTTGTTTGAAAAAATATTAAGCCTATTAAAATTCATTTTGAAATTCATTTTGATTTTTCTTTCTCTCCAAGTAATAATGATGTAATACTTATATAAAATGTATAAATTAAAATATATATAATAATTTTATAAATTGATAACTATATAAATTTGAATATTCATTTTTATTATTGGGAATACTATGTTTACAAGTACTCAAATTTTATGTTTATAATTAGTCATTTTAAAATATTTTTATTTAAGAAATTAAAAATTTATTTTAAATTGATATTTTAATTATTTTCAAGATATTAGTTTTTACTATTATTATTACTACCTGCTCTTCGATTTTAATTTCATTACTTGTTACTTTTTAAGGATATTTATCAGTTATTTTTTTATATATTTGAGACTTTATATGTTTTATTTACTTACTACTAGAATCATTTATCTATGTAAGAATTATTATTTGTATATAGTCCTAATTGTTTTATATTATTATATTTTACTTTTTTTATGTTATTTTTTTCACTTTTAGTAAATTTGGAATCATAATGTTATTTAATAATTATAACTATTCTATTATTGAATAATTTACAACTATTATAATAATTTTAAATGGTAATAATAATAAATATTTTTCGTAATGATCAATTACGAAACATTATGATTTTTTATTCATATAAATTTAGATCTTAAAGAATAATAAATATTCATTATGTAACATAAATATAAAGAATAATATTTGTTGTTGTTGTTATTATTATGTTATTTTTATAGTTTTTATATATTAAATTTAATTAATATTGTAAATTATGTACTATTTACATAATTTTTGCTATAAAACACCAGTGATATTTTTGCATCAATTTAAATGTCATTTTTTCAGTATTATATACACATGAAAAAATAGTTTGAAAAACACTTAAGTGAATCTATCACTAGTGCACTACCACTCTAAATATCATCTATAATAAGGTCTCTTCATGTCAAGTTAAAAAATAATTTTATAAATTGAAGATATAAAGTAAAAGTCAAATTAATTATTGATTTTTTTATTTTTAAAAACGAGACAGGGTAAAATTGTATGCATTATTTATTTAAAATATAGAAAAAAGGAAAAATATAAAACATATATAAAATAGTTGAACGATAACAATAAAAAATTAATTAACATAATAGTAATAAGAAACAAAAAAAATGTAAAGTTACATATGTGCATAGAAAATAATAATAATAATAATAATAATAATAAACACAAATGAGTTGTTATATAATGTTTGATTCTCAACCCGCACTTCACATGCTTTGTTAGATTCAAACAAAGAATAGAAAAATGCACCTCCTTCTAATTGATCCTTAAAAAATATATTAATGAAGTAAAGCTTTTGATTTCTATGCATGAAGGAAGTATGCAAAAAGAAAAGTGTCGTTTCTACCAAATAGAAGTCAATAGCAAAATTAAATAAGTCTTATATGAAAAATAATAAGAACAACTAATTAAAAATCTAAAATAATATTAAGATAACTTCAATATAAGTTTTGATATCCTTATTATTATTATTATTTTTAACTTAATTATCTTGGTGTCTAATTGTTTGAGTTTATATATAAATGTAATATACTCAAGAATACTATGAAAAGATTGTGATGTAAATACTAATAGTCAATAATTGATTAGCAAAATGAAGAAAAAGACAAAGTTATGAAAAGTGAGTGCTTAAAGTTTCATACCTTTGAAACAATGACATGAAAAAAAATTCATTTGACTCCATTTTTGCATGTTTTAAATTTAGATTATTTTTGGTTATTTAGACAAAAATGGAAAACTTAAGCAAGACGTTGTTCAAGGCGTCAATTAAATATAAAATCAGCCAATTTATTATGATAACAACCTGAGAATATTTTATAAAAGTTATAAAAAATTGTGAAGTTCACTTATCAAACTTTTATGACTGACATTTGACGGAAACCTATACCATACACCTTAAATTTTGAGTAAATTTATTTAGAGTTAAATAACTATTTGCAAAAGTACCCCCAAAATAACTATTTGTACACGAAAATAATGTTCGATTTTCAGAAAAGAATCCCAATACTATAAACTTTTTAACCTCATATTTATTGGAGTATTAAACATGTATTAATATTTTCTTACAGATTACCGGTAACTATGTAGGATAATTATATTGCATTAAAAAAATAGGATAATTATAGATGGTAAACAAAATTTCTTTAAGTATTTAATGTAACTAAATATTTAAGATTAGAACTTAAAATCACAAGTTAAATTCAACAGTTTTGTGTAAATTGATTCAAGCTATCAATGATCTGAGTGCGTTAATATTCAATAACGCGTATACAAACACAAACTATTAAATAAAGTGCAGAAACAATATGATAAGTAGTGTTTGATAAAAACACAAATTTCCGATTATCTGTGAGTAAAAGAAAGTAGTATTACTTCTATGCTAAAATAAGCGTGCTATTTGAGGATAAAATTTGTTTAAGAATAAGTGTTGTATTTTAATGTAATATTAATTATCATTTTTCATTAATACTTCTTCGAATAAATATTACTTTAATTTTTAATCTAATAATAATATTATTTTCTTTCATTTATTTAATAAGGTTAAATTTATAAAATTATTCGTATTTTTTATTAATTTTTTTAATTTGTATAAAATAATTTAGAACAATATTTATTTTGAGATAGAAGTAGTATCAAATACTCCCTCCTCCCTAATTATAAGATTGTTTTTAAAAATTTGTTTATTTCTTTTTATAATATATTTTTTATTTTTTAAATACATTAATTTTTTCCCTATGTATCATTAATTTATTATTTTTTTTCTAAATATTAATAAGAAATAATTAAGTGAATAGAAAGATAATTTTTTTTAAAATAATAATATATATAATTGATAAATTAATTATTTTTTAAGTTACATTAATTAACTTAAAAAAGTCTTATAATTAGTAAAAGTATACACTAGTAGTATTTTCGATAATGTTCAGTGTCGACACTCGTGGACAAATCCTACGTGGGACTAGTGGCATGCGTAGTTACTCATGTCCGCAAGAACATTTGTTAAAATAATAATAATAATTTTCCGTACACAGAAGAAGAAATTATAAAAGAAGAGAGATTTGCAACTTTGCACTTTTACCGTGCGGTGAGAATAGATGCTTACCATAAAAATAGTCGCGCTTTCGCATGCTGGTATGAATAAGACAGTAAAAACTAAAAAAACTATAATTATCCTCTTCTATTTTTTTGTTCAATTATAATTTTGCCAAGTATTGGATATTTGTTGAAAAGAGAATAGTGAAAAAAAATTTATTAACACAATAATTAAAATCATGAGTCCTATTAATTTTGAAATGAGATTGAGAAATTACATTATCATTTTATAGGAAAATACATGTATTCTTTATGAGAGATGGAGTAAATATTTCCTTAAGATAAATTCTGTTCAAATTAAGTAAAACCATAAATATAATTTTTTTTCTTAAAAATATTTAACAGAATTATACATTTATAACTTGAACTGAAAATTAGTGATTAAATTGATACTGAAATTATATTAATTTGATTCATCTAATAAAAAAAATGTATAATTGTTAAAAAAAATTGTATAATTCGTACCAAAAGACAGTGGATTATATATAGCTTTTTTTAAAAAAATATGTTTTGGGTTATCGTGAGTTATTTTTTATTTTTGCCTTAAAAGTTTACTTTTTAAAATTTTAATTCCTGTAAATTGTTTTTTTAATTTTCTTTATTTCTATAAAATATTCTATTTTTTGTAATCTAAATTTATATTTTCCTAATTTTTATTCTTGTAAACAAAAACTTATAAAAATTATAAATAAAAAAAATTAAAATCTTAAAATAATTAAAACTAAAAAAATAAAAAATTATAAAAATTAAAAATTAAAAAATTTATAGGAATCCAAATTAAAAAAACTTATGAAACTAAAATTAAAAAAAAACACAAAAACATATTTAAACCTATTTTTTTTTCCAAGGAGTTGCTATTGCTAACAGTACCAAACAATTTTTGTTCATTCAGAGCTTTACTCACTCCTTTGCACGTCTCAATCTGAGTCTTCACTTCATTGTTTTTGTGATTCTCTGTCTCAATAATGGCAGCACGCTTGCAATCTGCAGCTGTAAGTTCTTCATTTTTTCTCATTCTCTCTCTCTCTCTCTCACTCTTTAAGCACTGAGTAATTTGTAATAATATTCTGTTCTTGCTTTTGAGGTCACTGTTCTTTCAGCAGTTGCTGCATTAGCATTTTGGGACCATTTTGTTCTTTACCACTACTTTTTCTCAGTGATGCCATTGTTGTATTGTACTCTTCCTTGTGCTAGATCTGAAGCTGTGAGGCCAAACTCTCTCATTTCATTTCCATCCCGTGCTTAAATTGGAAGCTGGAACCTAGTTTATGCCCTGCTTGATTTGGTTGCTCTTTAACCCTTTTCAGAAATCAAAAGCACTTGCAAGTTCCATTCTTTCAGTTTCATCATCAGGTTTTAGTATGTATTTGCTGTTGTGATCTGCTATTGATTCTGCTATATATGCTCCTCATTTCTGATTCTGCTTCATGTATTCGTGGCCAAGAGGATATTTGCACTGAAATTAACAATCTCTTTTTTTTTTTTTTTACTTCTGGGAAGTGTATGGAAGATTTTGTAAAATTGAGGGGGAGCAAAGTGATTCGGGCTGAAAGTGCCCTTGTCATTTTAAGTTATCATATCTCACATAAGTTTGTTATGATTTTCTTTTTGCTATAATTTGACAACCCAGTAGTTTGAATGTTAGTTTGACTAGCAGCCTTTTTCCCGTCAAGTAGAGAGAGAGAGAGAGAGAGTGAGATTATGTTCACTGATTACTAAGATTGACAGGTGAAGTTAAATTGAATACTAAATTTGTTCAACGTGTATCAATATGTAAGGTTTTTTGTTTTTCCCCGTTAAAAATAGTGCATTAATCAAATCTGAAGGTATCTTTAATTGGATTTTCCTCTATCAATTTATCTTATAAAACTACGTTATTTAACTTTTAAAATGAGCAAATGAGTTGGTTGTCTTCAGAAAAGGAAGGAACGGCAAAATCTTAGCTTAGCACCCAGTTTTCTGTTCTTATTAACTGAAGATGTGAACATAAACAGATGATGCTTGTGCTTACATGTTTGCTGCATGCAGGTACTTTGCTGGTGTTCCCTATAGGGAAAGATGAAATTGAAGTCTAAGAAAGGATGGAAATCTATTGTACCACTTCGTTTGAAAGGAAAATCAGCAACCCATTTTTTGTTATTTCGCAAAGTCAATTCTGCTGGCTATGGACCTGGCAAAACACCAGTTTATCTGAATGTGTATGACATGACACCCATGAATGGTTATGTGTATTGGGCTGGTCTTGGTATCCATCACTCTGGTGTAGAAGGTGCAGTTTTAAGCTTTTGATGTTGTATTTTGATTTTGCCTTATCTCTTAATCCAGGCATATTATGAGCAGTAGTCATCTGGCTTTTTTCTCAAATGTATTAGTACTAAATCTTGAGTTGGAGGGATACAAAATACTTTTATTTTGTATGAATTGCATCTCCTGCATAACCAGACAACTGGGCAAGGGAGGAGACCTAGATGTTAATCCTTGTTTTATATGTTGCACCATTTCAACCTTACCAAGTTTTGCTAGGTCATATGCTGTCTAAATAACTTAATGACTAGAGAAGGATATTTTTCTAGAGTGTGTGATAATGGTGATTTTTTTAGCCTAATGTGTGTGTGTGTGTCTTTTCTCATTTAATTTTTTTTACACTGATAACTTGAGGTCACTCTGAGTGAGAAAACTGGAAAATATCAATTTGTGGCTTCCATCTATAATTTTCTAACTTCTACCTGTCCTTGTTTTCAAGTGCCCCAATTCTTCTGTGCAATCCAAACTCATCTAAAAAACAAAAAGCTGGTAATTATTTATCTCCCATCATATGCAACTGAATAGAGGATAGTTAGGGACTTTACATGCATATAGCGGGTTCCCTAATTCTGCAGCAAATTGCTGCTTGGATCAGCTTCTCTTTAAATGTAGCTACATAGTTTTGAATTAACACTTACATTATCTGATCAATTTTACCTGTATTTTACAGTTCATGGTGTAGAATACGCGTTTGGAGCTCATGACTACCCAACAAGTGGTGTTTTTGAGGTTGAACCTCACCAATGCCCAGGCTTCAAGTTCAGGAAGTCAATATTCATAGGAACCACATCTTTGGATTCTACTCAGGTTAGGGAGTTCATGGAACGCCAGTCAGCAAGATACAACGGTGACACATATCACTTAATTGTCAAGAACTGTAACCACTTCTGCAAAGACATCTGTTACAAGCTGACGGGGAAATCGATTCCAAAATGGGTAAATCGACTGGCCAGACTAGGTATTTTTTGCTCTACTTGTTTCATTCAGGGTGGTAATTTACTTTTTGCAGTGTGTTTGGATGGAGGAAATGGAGAAAAGGAAAGGGAATGTAAGGTTTTCTTGCAACATGAGTTTGGGAGGTTTTTACAACTAACCCTCCAAAATTTCATGTTTGAGAGATTTCCAAGTTCTTTCCCTTCCTGCCCCTTGCAACTGATATGAACGCACAAGCTAATTGCTTAGAGGTTATTAGCTAGTTATTAAGTAGTTGTTACTCATAGTTCCATTGGTTTAGAATTAATGGCATAGTTAATAATAGTGTATCTGTGTATGAATAGGAAAAGGTCATTGTAATGGCATCCTTGACTTTGTGAGAAGTTGATCATTGGAGTTTATCCTTCTTAACACCAATCAGAAAGGTTACTTCACTGATCGAGACTTTCAACTTCCATCAGGCATTGACATTAGGGAAGCCATCTGCTAATCAAGTGTCCTTCTGTGAGGTCTCACATTGAAAATCCTCTGATGATATTCCCTTGGTGGAATTCTAGTTCTTTTTTCTTTTCCTGTCTTGTCTCAAAACTGTAATTCTTCAAATCTTCCTGTCTCATCCACTATTTTCTTCTTTTTTTCCCCTTTCAATTTGAAGTGCATCTGCAAATCTCGTCAATGCTAGTGGTTCTTTAATTTTATGCTTAAAATTAAACTTTGTCAAAGCTCATCACTGCCTAGTTCTTTTTCTTCTTTTTTTTATCTTAAAATTCAACAGCCTAGCCATTTTTTTTTTTACTTTGGTAGGTGATTTATGACTTTCATCACTCTTTTCTGGACATCTCTAGATTGACATGAATTTTATGCTGAGTAGCCAAACTTATGTTTGCCATCTTATGTGATCATGGATGATAGCAGTTTTTTCTTGTATATTTTCTCTATTCTTTGTTTATAATACTTCACTTGCACAAGTGCTTTTCTTAGTGTCCTTAAGGGCGCCTTTTACGTTTGTCTAAAAATTATGTGGGATAGCACGTGACACGTTTTAATCTGGACCATATTAAATCCAAACTTTATTATATGGTACATTAGGGGAAAACTAGTATGAGTTATTATGAATCATACCCAATATCATTTATGTTGACTACTCTTTGTGGCAGGTTCAATTTGCAATTGCATTCTTCCTGAAGCACTAAGGATTTCTGCTGTGGCGCATGATCCTAATTATCAGCCTCATGATAGTGAAAAGAGAAGGCTTCGAAGTGGCTTCAATTGCTTGTCCTCAATCTCAAAGCGTCAAAAACACCTTTCCACATCTTCACTGTTTCTACAGTCACCCATAAGAGGCTGCTTATCGTCGTCATGGCCCTCCTCGGAATTGAGAAAATCCATTAACCGTTCCTTGAAAGAAAGATAACCGAACTTTGAGAAGGTAGGAAATGAATGATTTTAAGAATCTTGTAATGTAAGTAGGATTTGGTTTCATCACATAACCTCATTTTCTTTTATTTTTCTTTCCTTGTCTTTTGCTGTTAAACCTGTCCTGTTATTTTATTTTATTTTTATTTTTTATTTTTTTTTATTGTGGTGACTAAGAATGATCCTTTCCAAGCTGTAGAAGAAACTTTATAAATGAGCATCACCACCATCTGCTGTGCTGTATTATTATTATTATTATTTTAATTTTTGTATACATTAGCATGTAAAATGATGCACCAACAACTTCAATCTAATTTTATGCAGAGACAATTGACTGCAGATGGTCATGCACTGTAAGAGTACTGTACCATTGATATGATTTTTAAGGTAGTTAACTATTATACATAGTGATTTATAATTGAATAACACGGTAAGATTAGTTTACATAGTCAATGCACAAACACATTATTTTCTTATATAATTTTACAATTCAAAGTGTACACAATGCGTCCTACACATTTTCTAAACTTGATATTCACCCGTCATGATATATAGATGGAATACATGTCAACATTTGATCAAGGAAATTAATCATAAAAGATAGCTTAAACTATAAAATTAATAAAAGTCAACTTAAATATTTTATATATCTATGTATGATCTTCCCTGCGCCCGTAAGCTTCAGCACTTGTTAAAATTAAAATCATTACCAGGTTACAAACTAGCAACCTAAATCTCCCCAAGCAAAAAATTAAATAATCAGAATCAACAATGATATTGTAAGCCACCTCATATTGGAGAGAATCTCCCTGGACGTGGCAATTTCTCATTGGATGATTCTCTCGTGGAAATTTACACCAACATATCAGTAACATTGTAACAATGTCACTCTTTGTCTCAATATTCTGCTGTCTCTCACAACTGACATTGTCCTCCTCAGGGTAGTGCACGGATCATGCTACTAACGTGGGACTGAGATTCGTTGGGAACTTGTGCCTACCTTCACTGAGGATCCAACAGTGAAGCCACATGTTGGAGATTGAATTAAAAATCCCTTTATAACCATCCTACCTACCCTTCTTCCTTCAGTTTTGTTTTTCCTCTTGCCAACTCACATTGGAATTGTTTCTTTTCTTCTCTCTCCATTACTTCTTTCAGCTACATGTTTTACCATCTAAAATGCACATACAAAAAATATAAAAGGAATAAAAGATGTAGATGAAGTTACTCTGATCGAGCAGTGAGAGTCATATGTATAGAAATCATTTCCTTGTCATCTCTATTTATAGAGTTGAGTTGGAGATTTTCATACACATGCCTCTTCGTCACTCAGATTAACTTCATCTTGGTCTCTTCACTCCTTACCATTTTTTGTGTGTCTGCAGTTTGTTGATGGTGATACATGTAGTTGCAGAAGGTCATGGAGAGACATCACCATAATAAGCTTTTAAATGGTTTTTATTTATTGTTGATTGGTTTAAGTGTGTTTGGCCTTGCAATTCAATATTGTTTTCTGCTTTAAAGCTTATATCCGTTTAAAGGTCGCTACTCATGGCTGGAGATAGTACCTAAAATGTAGGTTTTCTTTGAGTTTTGGATCTAGGCAAAGGTAGTTAACTAGTATGCTAAGTTGAAGGGATGGATTGTAATGTTTTTATAATATTAGATGAGTTTATTTAAAATTTTCAAAAAAATTAAAATAAATGTTTTTTATATATGTACTTTTTGAAGAAAAAAAATAGATAGATTTTATTTTTTAAAATTGAACAGAATTTTTTTTAAAGTAGAAGCATATTAGACAAAAACATCAAAAAATAGAAAGTAATTTATTTTATTAAAATGAATACTATGTTTCTCGTCACATATATTGAAAAATGTTTCAAAGGGTATTTTCTCTTGAATGATTGTGTCGTGCTTCTGTCTAGTGTGAGACTGCGACCAGAAGTCAAGTTAATTAATTTCATTAGCCATTCCTAGCTCACCTTTCTTTTCTCCATTAGCCACATTACTCAACAAGACTTATTAGCAGCTGCATACTGACATGAAAAAATTTCTTGTCAATCATCCTTTGGTCGTTTTTTTTATCAGCCAAGACAAAGAAATATTATTACAAGAAAAACTACTACCCAGAGAGCTACATGATTCGCCATTAAACAACAATAATCATTTTCATAATCTCCTAAAGATAATTTGCATGCCATATTGAGGTGTCGCAGTCATCAACAACATTGGTCCGTGACAAGATATTCGAGCCATGTCGATTTCATCAGTTGGTCCAACGAGACATGCGGAACTGACCCATTTGAGAGTTCTAGTTTTTGTCATTTGATATATACCTGAACCCAGGAAGATAGACACTTCTGTTTGCAAGGGAGACAAGATGGTAATGTTGTTCTAGTAAATAAAAAATCTCTTTTCCTTCTTCATAGTTACTCGGGAAAGCGACTTTGTAAAACATTGTTTTTGTGCTATCAGATGTAAGGTCGTGGAGATCTTTACTCACTTCAATCTCAAATTCATCAACGCCTTTGTTCTCATCTTCCCACTTGTAAAACATTGTTTTTGTGCTATCTATAATTTGTGGAATCCAAGACTGATACAAATACATTTTAGTCACGGAAATGTTAGTTTTATAGAATTCCATCTCAAAGATTATACAACACTATAAACTATTATGCCATAAAATCCTTGAAACTCATTGGTTGGTAAGGAATCATCGTGCAAAGTTAAAGAAAACGTTTGCCAGCTGATAAAGGTTAAGTGAGAAGGGTTAACATTGTATTTTCCATCACACTCTTTCTAAAGTACTTTTATCTTATTGATTAAAATCTATTAGAAGCTCTGAATCAAGAGTAAAATTTTATTAAATAAGACATGACCTATAAATTTTGTACTTTCTAATAAATTTTAACTAACAACAAATAGTTTGTTAAAAAATGTCACTGACATTTTTGAAAGTTATTTAAATTTTAACTAATAACAAATAGTTCGTTAAAAAATGTTGCTAATATTTTTTAAAGTTATTTTAAACATATTTCGTATGAAGAGAAAATATTGTATAGTCCAAAATTATGTTACATATGATATATCTATACAATTAATGAAGAGAATATCCCTTTTTTATGTTACCAGTGATGGTGTTATGTTAGGTACATATATCATGATTGATCCCATGTTCTGAATCTTTATAATTTATATTTTGATGACACCAATTATAACTCGCATTGCCACAATTATAATTTTTTTAATTTGGGATCTTGAGACATTTTTCCATGAATCCCACAATGTCACATGTGATTCAAGATTTTTTTTATTTTTTTGTTCTAGTGATAAATTTCTTTTTGAGATCTTAAGTCATCTTTTATAAACCTCACAATTTTTTACAACGTTCATTTTATTTAATATTTTTTCTCTCAACTCAACAACCAACACTCACCCTTACCCTCTCTTTACTTTTTTTTCACTTTCCCTTTCACTCTCCACGCACTCTCATGCCTCTTCACATTTCTCTTTCCTCTTCTCCTCCCCTTCACGTTTCCTCCTCTCTTCCTCTCCCTTCATGTTTCCTCCACCCCCAACCACCACACTCCTTCCCCTTCTTTGCCCCTAACCACTACACCCCTCCTCTTCCTTTGCCCTCAACCACCATGACCCCCTTCCATTTCCTTTGTCCCCCAACCACCATGAGTCCCCCATTTTCTTTTCTTTTCTCCATACATCTCGACGCCACCATGCATTATCTAAACAATGGCAAGGGCCATCGCCCCTACCTCGGCCCTGTCACGACCTACATCTCTTCATTTGGTTCCCACCTGAAACTGTAGGGAGAGAGAGAGAGAAAAAAATATTTTATTTTGATAAATGTGCAAATCTTTAGGGACCTTGTAGAAGGCCCCTTCTCCATGCTAGAGATCTTGACTTCCCCTTTATAGGAAGATCTGTTGAAGACCAGATCTTGAGTTCAAGATCCTTGTTAAAGATTCTCTTAGATGACCAAGAAGCTATATCATTTGTCAAGGGCTCCCATATATATGTTGAACAATACCGATTCTCTAGCTTAATTTGCATGTTTATTATTATTTTTAGTGGAGAACAAATAAAACAATTAAAAAATACAAGTTAAATGCATTTAATAAAAAAAAGTGATACAATAAAAAAACTAACAATATAGAAGTAGTGGAAAGTGCCACGTGGTAAGAAGCAAAATTTGAAAATTTAAAAAGTGGTTCAAAGGTAAAATTATCCAATGAAATATGGACACAAAATGAAAGTATTCTCTTTATTTAGACTTAAATATGTTTTTAGTTCTTCAAAGTTTCATTTTCTTTTCAGTTCTCCAAATTCAAAGCTATGTTTTTAGTCCGTGAAATCCACAAAATATTCTTTTTAGTCCTTGGGTATAGCACGGACCAAATATAGAATAATAAATTTGTCACTTGCAATAACTTTTGACTACTACAATTTGATTTTCTATTTTACATTTTAAAGTATACGTCTAGTGATTAAAAACTATCATAATCAAGTCAATAAAAAAATTAAAAACTTATTAATCACTTTAAAAACTGTTTTATTTTTTTTATTGACTTAATTTTGACAATTTCAAACCACCAGAAAATTTTACTTTAAAGTATAAAATAGAAAATCAAATTATGGCAATAAAAAATGCCAATAACTGTGAATTTCTTATTTCCTGTTTGACTTACACTTTGCAAAGGACTAAAAAAATTGACTCACATTTAAAGAATTAAATACATATTTAAGCCTTTTATTTATTACTAGTGGGGAAAAGACACTTTATTCTTTTTTGAATTTTTTGAAAAATAAAAATAATAAAATAAAATAATATTGGATAGTTTTTAGGATGTGAGTGAGGTGTGGGTTGGTTGAAGAAAGTAGTTATAGAGTATATTAGTTACTCTCTTTGGTGTACTTTGAAGAGAGCAAGGAATTACATTCGTTTCACTTTCTATGTACACATTTGTTTTCCTATCGTATCACTTAACTAATATTTTGATTGTTAGACAAACGGCATCAGATATCTTAAGAAGAGGGATTGAATTAAGATATCACAAACTATTTTTCCAATTAAAAATTTTATTCTTCTTTAATGATAATACCAATGTTCCCTTATTATGAATTACTATAATTCAAACTAAACTTCCTTAACGCAAAAGATAAATAATAATAAATAAAGGAGTTTAAAGGAGGAGAAAGTGCAAACTCAATTTTATACTGGTTCGGCCACACCCTTGTGCCTACGTCCAGTCCCCGAGCAACCCGCTTGAGAGTTCCAATATCTTGTAAAAACCCTTTACAAGTTCTAAACCACACAAGGACAACCCTTCCTTTGTGTTTAGATCGCTTTACAACAAGAAACCCTCGGTCCCTTAATCCCTTCCCTTGAGTAAGAAGAAAGAGAAGAAGAATTCTCTCTTCTAAGAGAAATATAGTACAATGAAGCGCTCAAATAATTCCTTATTGAATTGCAAGTGTTTTGGCCAAGGAATTTTTAGAAGACAATTTAATCTTTTGAGAGGATAAGAGTTTTTGGTCAGTAAAAGCTCTGAGAAAATTTCGTGTCCAAGTCACATATATATAGGCCTTTGATGGCCATTAAAAAGTTAAATGAAAAGATGTGACTGTTGGGAACCATTTTCAGAAATTCTCACTAGTAATCGATTACCATAATGGTGTAATCGATTACACAGTTATTTATCTGAAGAGTTGTGACTCTTCATTTTGAAATTTGAATTTTTAAGACTGGTAATCGATTACCAATTCATTGTATTCGATTACATAACTTGTAATTTAAATTCAAATTTCTTTAAGGCTGTTTTAAAACGTTCCAAACCTCTGGTAATCGATTACATGCTTTCTAAAACATTTTAAAACATTTAAAAGCTTTTCAGAAGGCATATTGGTCACTGGTAATCGATTACATCAGAGAGTAAAAATCTTTAAAAAACATTTTAAGTTAAATTCTTTGGCCAAACCTTTTGCTGTTTCAACTTGGAATTTTCTTCCTAAGACTCTAGGAATTATCTTGATCATATTTCTTGAATTTCTTGGATATCTTGGATTCTTGTCTTGAATAAAACTTGAGAAACGCATTCCTTTGGCATCATCAAAACATCAAAATATCTTTGCTTCTACATTGATGTTTGTACACATTTTCCTATCATATCACTTAACTAATATTTTGATGGAAAGAGGTTGTGGTATAATTGAGGGATAAAAAGGTTAAGAAGAAGTTGAGATTAAAGGGCAATTGTTAAACTTCGTAACCCCTTTATTAATGGTATAGATTAGGGGAGAGAGACACTTCATGTCTCTATATATTTTAACTAAAATTAAAAAAAAAATATTTAAAAGTTTTAAAAAAAGTAACAACATGAGAGTAGTGAGTAATTATTAGAAGAGAAATAGTAAAGATTTAAAAACTAATAAAGGATAAAACATTCTAATGAATGTGTACATCAAATGAGGATATTTCCTTTATTATTAGTATATAATTACTGCTACTACGGGACAGAGGCACTCTGTGTCTCTCTAAATTTTAAATAATAAATAAAACAATTAAAAAAATAGAAGTTAAATACATTTAATAAAAAAAGTGATAGAATAAAAAAAATTAATAATATATAAGTGGTGGGAAGTTAAAGTAGGTTAGAAGAAAAATTTGAAAATTTAAAAAGTGATTTAAGGATAAAATTATCCAATGAAATATAAACATCAAATGGAAGTATACCCTTTGTTATTAGTATAAATTATTACTAGGGAAAAAGGTACTTCATGACTCTCTAAATTCTTTGAAAAGTAAAAATAATAAAATAAAAATAATATTGGATAGTTTTTAAAATGTGAGTGGGGTGTGGATTGGTTAAAGAGAGTAATTATTGGGATACAAAAAGAAATTTGAAAAGATAGTTTAATTGAATTGGGGAAAGGGTGCATGCCGGGTTCCAACATTGTTCACTGGATTGTCCAGAGTTCTTGAATGCTATATGTATATAACAATTAATATAACAAAAAAAAAATGTAGGAGGAAAAATGTTATTTTATATAGAAAATTTAAGAAAATGGAATCTAGTAATTTTTATTGATATGAAACAGTGAATAAATATATCATCCTTCCTATTATCTTTCCATGATTATTGAAGATAAAATATCAAAACAGAATTATAAATAAATAAAAAAGAAAAATATATAGGGATTTGAATAAATTACAATTTAAATTCAAATCATATCTAATCCCTACAATTAATGGATTCTAACACTCCTTCTGAAGTTGGTGCATGGATGTCACACATTCTCAACTTGTCAAGAGAATTACTAAGGGCTTTGGATGCTACTGTCTTGGTCCGTATATTAGCAAGTTGTTGTTCTAATTTGACAAAAGGAAAGACAATAATGCCATCTTTAATCTTCTCTTTGATGAAATATCTGTCAATTTCTACATGTTTTGTACGATCATATTGGACGGGGTTGTTATCAATTTCTATGGCTGGTAGTGATAATAGCACCCTCACTGTATTGAGCTTTGCAACCGGTGCAAAGGTTTCTTGGTAATCAACCCCAAAGGATTGAGTGTAACCCCTTGCAACTGGTGCAAAGGTTTCTTGGTAATCAACCTCAAAGGATTCAATGTAACCCCTTGCAACTAGTGAAAAGGTTTCTTGATAATCAACCCCAAATGATTGAGTGTAACCCCTTGCAACTGGTGCAAAGGTTTATATGTTGTCGGGAAAGTGACGGCAGCCGGTGATGACCAAAAAACTTTCCGGGAAATGAGAAAAGGGTCGTCGCAAAGCGGAAGCAAGTCGCTAGAATAAATGTGACGGCCATAAAGGTCCCCCAGAAAGAGAAAACATAGGAAAGAAGTTTGTCAGAAAAGGTATGGCGAGTATAAAGATCCACCGGGGACAGTAGGTCCCAGATACCATGTTAAGAAAATGAAATCTAGTAACGGTTTTCTTTATTCCCTTAACGTGACTCTGATACCATGTTAAGAAAATGGAATCTAATAATCTTTATTGATATGAAACAATGAATAAATACATGATCATCTCTATCGTCTTTCCATGATTATTGAGGACAAAAAATCAAAACAAAATTATAAATAAAAAAGGAGAAAATATATAGGGATTTAGATAAATTATAATTTAAATTCAAATCATATATAATCCCTACAATTAATGGATTCTAACTATTGTGCCAAGATTAGATATACTCACAAGAAATATGAGTTTCTTGTCTAAACAAGAATAAGCAAAAATGCAAAAAAGGGATGAACAAAAGCACTTCACAGAAATGGGATTTTTCAAGAGTAAAAACAACTCTCAGCAATCACTTTTCTATAAACTCTACAGATTCCTCTTGTTGGATACAAAACTCTCTTCTGATCTAGGCTATACAGAAAAAAAGAAATAGAAGCACTATCTTACGCCTAACTAACTGTCGCAACCTACCCTTCGGCGGGAGGGCGACGCGGGGCTCACGGGTGCGTCTTCCAAGGGAGGAAAATATGCGGAGTCGCCACCAACGTTTATTCTAGGAAAACGTCGAAAAAACTAGAAAGGTGTGGCCTACGAACTTTAAGTGTGAAACGTTCGAGAGTTGTTTTTACGCATGGGGAAGATATTAGCACCCTACGCGTCCGTCACACGGGATGACAACCTTTAATCAAGTGTGCAAATATGACTTCAAAATGTTTTATTTTCCCTTTTTTTTATGTCTTTTTGTATTTTTATTCTTTTTATGTTTTTTTGTATTTTTTATCTTGTTGTGGTCGACAAGGGTGTTTCCCTTGCTCCTACATATCCTCAATTGCGATGAGGAAATCAGACCTACGTAGTTCTTTGAGAGCTAAACGTTGATTAAGTTGTTTTGATCTTTTTCCGCAAGATCAATTTTAACCGCACAAAAGTCGTTTAAGGCGTTGGACTATTACACGATCTTTTGATTCTTTTAAAAGGAGAGAAACGTTAAGGCATTGGACCATTAACGATCTCTTGGGGTGGTCGACAAAAGCGGAACTTTTGCTCCTACGTATCCTCAATTGCGATGAGGAAATCAGACCTACGTAGTTCTTGCAAAAGCGGTAAAGTTACATGTTGATTTTATGCTTTTGAAAGATCCATGTTAACCGATAAAAGCAAAAAGGACTGTTTAAGGCATTGGACCTTAAAACGGTTTTTGGTGATTTTTGCGGACAAAGCTTGATTTGTGAGTTGATTTTAGCCTTAGTTTCACTTTGTTTATTGGTCAATTCATTCAAGGAAACTTCCAAAGAAAAACGTCCGATTGATTTTTTTGATTATTTTATTCAAAGATATTTTGATTATTTTAATATTATTTTTTCAAGATATTTTGATTATTTTATTATTATTTTGCTTTTTTTGGTTTAACCGAGGTTATAGCGTGAACAATCGGTTAGATTTTGCTTTAATAGTGATTAAACGACATTACAACACAAATGATCGGTTGAAATTCATTTTATCATTTACTAGGCGAGATAACGGCTCAAATAAACGGTTAAAGCACGTTAAAAATGGAAGAAAAGAAAATCGAAAGTGAACGAAATAAAGATGAAAGCTAACAAAACAAGAAATGAATTGAAAGTCTCGGATTCGGAAACTTACCGGTTGAAGAATGAAAAACGGAGGAAAACCTTCACAGATTTGTTCACGGAAACATCTCGGAAGCATTACGGAAGCACCTCAGCTTGGATTTTCTTCACGGAAACAATTTTTTTCACCTAAAACAGCTAAAATGCATAGCCAAGGGGGTTAGGGACCCTTGGGAACAGACTTCCTTCGGCTATTTATAGGAAAAGGGGGAGGAGGTTGCCGCCCAGCTCGCCCAAGCGAGTTCAGCTCGCCCATGCGAGCTGGGTTGCTTCCTCCATAAGTAACCCCGCTACCAAAATCTTTTGGAAGGGTCCGGATTCGAAAATTTAAAAACTGCTATTTGCACCCCCATCTTGATAAGTTCACCCCTTTTTTTCGTAATTTACGGAAAAGTTATGGAAGCCTTACGAAAGCATATAGGACTTGATTTTATTCATTTTTCCTCTTCCATTTCACCAATATCAAGTGAAATAATCTTACCCAAGGTTTTCGGAAATTTTATGGAAGCATTATGGAAGCCCTGGAAGCATATAGGACTTGATTTTCTTCTTTTTCCTCTTCCCTTTCACCAATATCAAGTAAAATATGTTTACCGAAGGTTTTTGGAAATTTTACGGAAGCATTACGGAAGTCCCAAAAGCCCCGGAAACCATTTTTCAACAAAACGTGGAGGATCTTGATAAGTTCACCCCCTTTTTCACTAAGTACACCCCCTCTTGGTGTTTTTTTTATTGATTTCTTTCCAAAACATTGCGGAACTTTACGGATTACGCAACGATGCTTTTTTTTCCTTCCAGATTGTTGCAAAACTTTACGGATTACGAAATAATGGTCTTTTTGACTTTCGGAATATTGCGAGACTTTACGGATTACACAACGATGGGTGTTAAACATTTTGAGGCGGTCAAGCGAAGGTCGCATGCCAACAAATAATGGTCCTTGGATGAAATTAGGGTATGGCAGTTGCCCCTATTTACTTATCTTTTATTGGAGATAAAAGCGAAGTAAAGATAAGACACTAATTTCGTTCGAGCGGAACATCATTCGGCTGATCAATATCCCAACCAGCGGAACCTGTCATTTAGAAAGAAAAGAAAAGGCATTAGGAGTGTCTGCAAAACTTCAGTGCCTTGAAAGCGATAACACGGGATAACTGATGTGCCATCATTTTCTTCTATTTTCTAAACCCTTTTTGCACCATTTTAATTATTGATTGGTCTTAATTGTCAATTAATTAGGCAGTTTTATTATTTGGGCTCATTTAGCTAATTTGATGTTTTTAATCTAATTTCAGGAATTAATGAAACATTGGGCTTAATCCGGATTTTGGTTGTGGACTTGAAGAGGGCAAATAAAGCAGCGCTTACCTTAGTTAATTTCTAATTAGGAAATTTCGCAATTTTATTTTATGTTGTTCAGTGTTTATTTCGTTTTGGGCCAGAGTATTGTAATAGGGCCCAGTGACTTTGAGTGACTCTTTTTAAATAGCTGCCTTGGGATTCGTGCAGGGCATTCTATTCTGCTATGCTATTTTCATTATTCAGAGCTTTGGTTTTAGGTTTTCACGTTTTTCTGTTCCCTTGTTACAGTTTTCGTTCTTAATGCAAATTTCCGTTTTCTATTTCTAATTACGAGTTCATTCTCGCTTCTTCTTCTACTTTCATTTACGTTTCTGTTCATTTACGTTTCTGTTCATTTACGTTCTTGTTCATTTACGTTTTTGCTTCATGTTTCATTTGCGTTTTCTGTTTAAATCCATGGAAGGCTAGATTTTCTGGTGTTGTTTCCTTTTGAGGACGAAGCCCAACTCTCTTTGAGGTTTCGTTTGTAATGTGGTTTCCTGGCAATTTTCCCTTCACCAGTTATCCCAAATTTCGTGAATATTAATCAGTGCACGCTTCGTGTTCGATTAATTGCCTCTGAGCCTAACTTGCGTTCATGCTTAATGGACGAAGGGCTAACTGGTGTATGTGGTGCCTAATCACGTATTGAAAACCCTAAGTTGATTTTCGCTTAGTAAATTGAAATAGGGTTGGATTAAGTGGTTGACTGTTAGGGACGAATTCTCCATAACCCAGGATAAGAGAATGGCTTCTGAATCAGAGGAAACAACCCGTTTTTAATATTAGTAGTTTCGTATTCCATTTTATTTGTTCTGCTCTTTAATTACCAAACAACCAAACCCCCCCCCCCATCGTTACTGTTACTGCAAGTATATTATGAACATTTGGCTTATCACTGCTCGTTGGGAAACGACCTAGGATCACTTCCTAGTTACTGCATTTTCATGTTTATTTGATTCGGGTACGGCCTCGATCAAATAACACGGGATAACCATGACGTTTCCACATGCCATCGAACTCGATCGTCCCTGTCTAGTAGAGAAGAATCTTGCGCGTCGTCGGACTTGAATGTCTCTGGATGACAAAAGTAAAACCTGCAAAGATTTTCAAAATAATCAGAATCGGATGACCAACATCATCTTGATATCATTGGACTCATTCGCTTTGTTTGACGAAAGATGCGGATAACCATAAGGTACCCCTGCATGTCTTCAGACTCGCCGTCTCTGGACAGCAAAAGGTAAAACCTGCAAAGATTTTCAAAAATAATCAGAATCAGACGACCAACATCATCCTAATACCATCGGACTCATTCGCCTTGGTTGACGAAAGGTGCAGATAACCATAAGGTATTTCCGCCTGCCACCTGACTTCACGGGTCAGGATTAACAGAAATCATTTGTATGGATAACCACTTGGGTATCTCCGCATGCCACCTGACTTCACGGGTCAGGATTAACAGAAATCGTTTTGTACGGATAACCACTTGGGTATATCCGCATGTCATCAGACTCGCCGTCTCTGGATGACAAAGGTGTAGAAGACGATGTTAGTCTCCGCGTGTCAACGGGTTTGCTTGCCCATGATTGATAAAGGGTGTAGATGACGACGTTAGTCTCTGCATGCTACCGGACTCTGAGTCTGACGGATAGCGAAAGAGTGTTTATACGGATAACCACTTGGGTATCTCTGCCTGCCACCTAACTTCACGGGTCAGGATTAAAAGAAATCATTTTGTACGGATAACCACTTGGGTATCTTCGCATGCCACCTGACTTCACGGGTCAGGATTAACAGAAATCGTTTGTACGGATAACCACTTGGGTATATCCGCATGTCATCGGACTCGACGTCTCTGGATGGCAAAGGTGCAGAAGACGACGTTAGTCTCCGCGTGCCAACGGGTTTGCTTGCCCTTGATTGACAAAGGGTGCAAATGACGACGTTAGTCTCTACATGCTATCGGACTCTAAGTCTGACGGATAGCGAAAGAGTGTTTATACGGATAACCACTTGGGTATCTCCGCCTGCCACCTAACTTCACGGGTCAGGATTAACAGAAATCGTTTTGTACGGATAACCACTTGGGTATCTCCGCATGCCACCTGACTTCACAGGTCAGGATTAACAGAAATCGTTTTGTACGGATAACCACTTGGGTATCTTCGCATGCCACCTGACTTCACGGGTTAGGATTGTCATACCCTAATTTCGTCCGGGGATTATTATTTGATGATATACAACCTTTGATTGGCCGCTTCAAGATACTTGGCACCCTTTGTTGCACAATATGTGAAGTCCCGAGACGTGCCGGACATCAAAAGGAAGCAGGCTTACGCGATCCGTGAAATTCCGTAATGTGACAGAAATTGAAAGGAGGTGTTTTTCGCAATCCGTGAGTTTTCGTAACTTCTTCGAAAGCTAAAAAAGAGTAAATACATAATCCGTAAGGATTTGTATCCTTACGGAAAGAAAATAGGTATCGTTACAAAATTCGTAAAGTTTCCTAACGTTACGGAAAAAGAATTACCAAAAAAGGTAAAGGGGGTGTATTTAGTAAAATGGGGGGTGCAAATAGTAATTTTCGAATCTGGGCCCTTCTAGAGGTTTCTGGGCAATTTCTTGCTTAAGGTTGAAGCAACCTAGCTTGCTTGGGCGAGCTAGGTGGCCACCACACCCCTCGTTTTGTTGAAAAATTGGATTCCGGGGCTTCCGGGACACCCGTAATGCTTCCGTAAAATTCCCATAACCTTAAATAAGCATATTTAACTTAATACGGGTGAGAGGGAAGAGAAAAAAAAGAAGAAAATCAAGTCCTATATGCTTCCGTAAGACTTCCGTAACTTTTCCGTAAATTACGAAAGAAGGGGGGTGAACTTATCAAAAAAGGGGGATGCAAATAGCAATTTCGAAATTTTGAATTGGGCCTTCCAGAATGTGTTTTTGGAGCTGGGTTGCTTCTGGCCTGGGCAAGCTGGGCGGCAACCTCCTCCCCCTTTTTCCTATAAATAGGCTGAAGGGAGGCTGTTCTAAGGATCCCGGATCCCCCTGGTGATGTATTTCAGCTGTTTTGGGTGAAAAAAAAATTGTTTCCGTGAAGAAAATCCAAGCCGAGGTGCTTCCGTAACGCTTCCGAGATGTTTCCGTAAGCAAATCCGTGAAGGCTTTCCTCCGTTATTCACCGTTCTTCATCCGTTCTTCGTTCTTCAACGGGTAAGTTTCCAAATCGAGCTTTTCAATTCATTCTATGTACCCGTGGTGGTCCCCATTTGTTTTGTGTACTTTTATTCTCGTTTCATTTACTTTCCGTACCCCCTTTTAACGTGCTTCAGTCATTTATTTAAGTCATTTCGCGCCTAATCTAAAAATAAAATAAATTTCCACCGATCATTTGAATTGTAGTATTCGTTAATTTCTGTTAAAATGAATTCTGACCGTTCGGTCGTGCCGTAACCACGTTGGAAATAAAAAAAAGAGGTAAAATAATAATATAATAATAAAAAAATATCTTTTAGTAAAATGAAGCACAAAAATCAATCGGACATTTTCTCTTTGGGATTTCTCATTCTTAATTGAATTGACTAATAACTAAAGCGAAACTAAGGCTAAAATCAATTCGCCAAGTCAATCTCGTCCACCAAAAAATCACTAAAAAAGGATTTTGAAAGTTTTATCTCAGCTTTTTCTTACTAAGTTAAATGGATCATTTTTAAAGGCCCAACACCTTTAAGTGATCACCTTTCAAGTAAAAGAATCGCTTGATTCACCTTTAAAGAAAGAACTACGTAGGTCTGATTTCCTCTTCGATGGAGGGTACGTAGGAGCAAAAGCCCTGCTTTTGTCGACCTCAAAAAATAAAAAATAAAAGTTAAGGTAATACAATTTCCACAATTCTAAAAAATAGGCTGTTGTCCTTTAAGACAAACGTGAGAGGTGCTAATACCTTCCTCAAACGTAAATACAACTCCCGAACTTAGAATTTTCATTTTGACCGGTTTCCTTCGGTTTTTCCGACGTTTTCCACGAATAAACGTTGGTGGCGACTCTGCGCATCTTTCCTCCTTTGGAAAGCGCACCCGTGAGCCTCGCCTTCGCTCGCCCGCAAAAGGGCACGTTGCGATAAGGATTAACAGAAATCATTTGTACGAATAACCACTTGGGTATATCCGCATGTCATTGGACTCGCCGTCTCTGGATGACAAAGGTGGAGAAGACGATGTCAGTCTCCGCGTGTCAGCGGGTTTGCTTGCCCCTGATTGACAAAGGGTGCAGATGATGAAGTTAGTCTCTGCATGCTACTAGACTTTGAGTCTGACGAATAGCGAAAGAGTGTTTATACGGATAACCACTTGGGTATCTCCACCTACCACCTAACTTCACGGGTCAGGATTAACAGAAATCGTTTTGTACGGATAACCACTTGGGTATCTCCACCTGCCACCTAACTTCACGGGTCAGGATTAACAGAAATCGTTTTGTACGGATAACCACTTGGGTATATCCGCATGTCATTGGACTCGCCGTCTCTGGATGACAAAGGTGCAGAAGACGACGTTAGTCTCTGCGTGTCAACGGGCTTGGCTTGCCCCTGGTTGACAAAGGGTGCAGATGACGACGTTAGTCTCTGCGTGTCAACAGGCTCATTTGCCTCTAGTTGACAAAAGGTGCGGATGACTATAAGGTATCTCCGCATGCTACCGGACTCTTGGGTCATGATAGAAAAAGGTGGGGTTGTCAACAAAAGCGGGGCTTTTGCTCCTATGTATCCTCAATTTGTGATGAGAAACTCAGACCTACGTAGTTCTTGCTTTTGTGAGACTAAAAATAGTCTCGGTGTTTTTTTTCACTAAAATGCGAACATGCTTTAGTAAAGAAACAAAACCTCCAACTGATCAAAGCAACATATGATTTTTGATGAAAAACAATGTGTCTATTGGGGAAGGAGAGTATGCTGATGAAATTTTCTCATAACCATAAATGAGATTTTGGATGTTAGCGTTTTGTTTCTAAACGACCATTTAGAGGAAACACTGGGTTCAACAAAATAGAAGAAAATCACTCGAAGTGTATCAATTTCACACAGGTAAGTGTTTTGTCCTAATTTCGAACCATAGATATGTCATGACTTAATTTTGCAAATCATTTCCTATCAAATCGAATATTACACGCGTGATCATGGATCAATAGGACTTTTTTTTGGGAATAATGTTTTTGGAGGGGAATTTGGCTTTGAGTGTTTGGGCCTTTTCCTTTTCTATTTTTGTTTAGTGCGGGGCGAGAAAGTCGCTAGCGCACAGGATTTTGGTTGGCGATCAAAGGGAGAGGATCACTTCAAGTCGTGGTTTCCTTTCTTTTCTTGTTTACTTGTGACAATTTCGTATTGTTCAGATATTGTCTGGTCCAAAGACCCTTCTGTATAATTCTTTCATTGTCTTTGATCAGGGATTTTCTTTTTTCTTTGTTTTCTCCCAATCTTTGATCGGGAATTTTCTTCTTTTCTTTTTTGTTTTCTTCCGACCTTTGATTAGGAATTTTCTTCTTTTGCTTTCCTCCGATCTTTGATTGAGAACTTTGTCTTCTTTTTTTTGTTTTCTTCCGAAGGCAAGGATGGACATTCTCACCCTGGGTCAAGGTTTATGGTGAGTTGGGATTTTGGCTCAAGGCTTGTAGAACGACTGGACATGATATATGTCTGGGTTGTTTGGCCAACGATTCAGGGATAAAGGGGATGTCCCACATTATTTCCATGACACACATGCAACAATGATGATTTGGAAATTTTATGCAAAACTGATCCTGCATGCACCCATGTGGACACTCAAGCATAAAGTTTTTATGGTCATATGACACTAGGGATCAGGATTCATTTTTCCTATTTAAGTCAACCCAGTGTTTCCAAAACATGCTCTTTTATCAGTTCATGCATTCATCTGAGTCCATTTGGGTGTTCGGGAAAGTTTTCAAAGCATTCACCCTTCAGGTGTATACACATTTTTCAACAAAACCCTTGTGCTCTGAATGGCAAGTTCATTTCCTTTCAAAAGCATGTTGGCTTTTTAGCTAACCAGTTTTATTTTTATTTTACTTTTTCTGTTTTTTTTTTCATGAGGTATTTTGCTACCTAAACAAATGTATATTTTTGTGAGGTATTTTTGCTATATACATGCGTATCCAAGGTATCTTGCTACCTAAACATACATATATATATTTTGAGGTATTTTTGCTACACACACACACACACACACACACACACACACACACACACACACACATATATATATATATATATATACACCAGAGATCAGCGAAAAGGGATCAAACGGACAAATAGGAAGTAAGAACGGAATATGATTGCAGTATGTAGTATTAAAATTATATAAGAAAGCAGTAAATAAAATAAATTAAAAAAGGCAAGAAATCATAAAACAAACAGAAACGACGGTAGAGCCGCATAGGATCTGTGAAACGAGGAAAAGAAAAGAAACCGAAGCGGCGGCAGAGCTGCACAGGATCGGTCAAGAGGGAGAAGGAATATGAAAAGAAACTTTAAGTTTATTCAAAGTGAAATTGAAAGAAGAGCTTACAAAGATTTTTTCTATGCAGAGCGCCTCTCTCTCTAAAACCTGAAAATATGGCTATCTGAAGGGTACCTCACAATGGAGACGAGGACTCCTTAAATAGACCTATTGATTACTGTTTCAACAGTATCGGTAACATCAACCAGAACTGTTACAAATTAAAATTTTTTTCCGAATTGATTAGTTACAATGATTATTCGTTCACTACAACTAATTAATCATCTTTCAGTGAGATTCCAAAACAATCATCCTCATTCTGGTAGAAAGGATCATCATCTTGGTCATCAATGTCTTCTGAAGATTCGGCCCCCTTCTTTGAAGATTCTTCATCTTCTTCTTGTTGAAGTAGCTGGAGAACTTCCTTAAGGTTCTGGGCGAGGCTTTCTTTGGATTTTGAACTGGCCAAGAATGCCGCAAGTTGAGATTTCTGATTCAAAAATAATGACGTTTCTGGATCAACAGGTTTGAGAAATTCAGGGTGGCTCTGGAACCAGTTCTTGACTTGGTTTGGAGCAGCCTTTGAGGTATCAAATTGTGTCCACCATTTTACAAAAGCATGTCTCTGCAAAGGTGGGTATTGCTTGTTGTTTTCAGTTTTCCCATATCTGTATTGCCACGAAAAGATCCATGTCAAAGCAAAGCTGGAAAAATACATTAAATCGACTGGAATTCTTGATTCCTGGTTGTTGAATAATCTATTGAACTGTTGAAATCCTTGTTGGACTTCTTCTAGAAATATTTGTGATATTGGACCAAAATGATTCCACCGTTGGAGGAACCTGTTTGGAAAATTGTATACAGTGTTGTTCTTGAAATAAATCAACCAAGAATGGTTGAATTTATTGTTCTGATGCCAAAATACATTGGTCCAGGCATCAATGTAGTCCCAATAAGTGTATCCTGCTGGGTCAAATGGTGCATAAAACTTTTTGGGTTGGTTAAGATTGGTCTGGTAATGTCGTGGCTGCATTACTTTCAAAATTTGGATTGTGGAGTGGGTATTTAGGCTCGGGTCTTTTGAATCCTTGAAATGTTTGATGGATACTGAATTTGTATCCACTAGAATGAATTCATAGAACTTTTTAGTTTTATTTAGGGCTGTTGGCCTATAATGGAATCCTTGGGGGAAGACTTTGGCGGTTGCTTTGAAAGGATTTTTGTCCCAATATTCTGGTTCCATTTGTAGGACATTAAAAAAATTGTTTTTTGGAATATAGTTGTTGGTGGGTTTTGG